>NC_136912.1:94670773-94708273 GCF_949606895.1 Notothenia rossii
ACTGACAATGGAGCAGATCTATTCAGTTCATATCTATAGTGATGTTTTAGTCTGTGTTCTTACTACGTCAGCAGCTGGAAGCTAAGAACAAACATGTCATCTGTTATGTTTATTACAAGATGTATACACCAACCAGCTCTACAGCCATGGTGATTAAATGTTGACATTCATTTAATGCAGTTCAATTGTTTTTTGGAGTTTTTGACCAATTTGTGGAAACATTTCATCCGATTTTTTACTGTGCTTTTGCAGCATAAATATATAACATTACTCGTGATACATTTGATTACAACATGTAAATAATAACAAGGGAAAGAAAGTATACAACTATAATATACAACAATTAGGTTTGACTGAGGGATAAGCAATAATACAGATGTGTTCTTTTTATTTTGGTAATTAAAACTTCTCAAGCGAAATTGTATTTTAATATTTCCAAAAGCGCTTTTTAAATAAAAAGTATAATTATTATGTATTTGTTTAATTAAAACTAATTACTGTTATTAATATTGCTTTAAAAGGAGTCTTTTTTTTGTACTTTTAAATACTATTTACAATATATTTCTCTTTCTTTTGGACACCCAGGCTGTGCAGAGTGTCTGCCGGGAACAGCATAGCAGGTATATTATTAAATAATAATAATACGAGTGCATCCCTTCATTAGTATTGACTTCCATTTACTGTAAACCCCTGACCAATGAGGGCAGGAAGCCTTAAACACAGCCGCTCTTTTGTCTTGCAATGCAAACATCATCTGTAATCCTAAAATCCAACTTACCCCGAGTCTCTTATAAATACATATATCTCTGGTGAGGTGTAATGTGCTCCCCCACAGCTCTGGGTGCCGTTACACTGCAGTATTATTTAGCCCTGATTGAATTTACAGGCCTTTCTCTTGACCCTAATGTTTACTGATGACAGGACAGATACTGAGGAGCCAGACAGAGGGTCTTTTAGTGCCTTCCCAAACTCCATTACAGCCACTGGCCATCTGTACTTGTTATCCAATTCTGTGCAACAGTTACCGAATAAAGAGTTAGTTAAGATGGACTGGGCTCATTGAAGAGATGGAGCACTCTGTGTCTGCTCCGTGTGGTTCAATCTGAAAACATTCTGTATCAATGAGCAGCCGCAATATGAAGGACGTAAAGAGAGATGCACCGCAGCATTCATTAGAAGAAGAAAGGAGGAGAGAAACTGAACACCACAAACACCAGAGAAAGCCCAGCGCTGAGTCTGAGATTCCCGTCCAACAAGGAAGGCTCCTATCGAAATAAACCTAACCTTCAGGAGATCAGATGTATGTCACCCAGAGTGTTTAATGCGTCAGGTAGGGCTGCAGGGTGGAGAACAAATTACTTATTGCGATTTCTTTAACTGTTTCTCTGAGAACTACCAGGAGGTTCAATGAACCCCTCAGACACAACATTAATGGTAATTGTGCGATTATTTTTAAAGGGGCCCTTTTATGCTCGTTTTCATCATTATTTTTTCTGCCTCTCCTGGGACATGTCTCCGTGCTTTAATGTTCAAAAAGCTCTTTATTTCTCTCATACTGCCTGTGCTGCAGCACCTCTTTTCACCCTCTGTCTGAAACCAGAGCCCAGTCTGCTCTGATTGGTTAGCTGGCCGGCTCTGTTGTGATTGGCCAACCTGCTTAGAGATGTCCCGCCCCCTCAGCCTATCACTTACAATGTGTTGAAGCGCTAGCCAATAGGAGCATGAGTGTTCCATAGTGATGTCACTATGTTACGGGACTTTTTTGCTTTGGGATTTTAGCCTTTAGAGACCATTTACATTCACAACAACCAATAGAAAACACTACAGGAGAGGGAAACACCCCATCGAGGAGAATAGGGCCTCTTCAAAGATAATCTGTGACAAACAAGGGCTTTTAATTCACTCTGTAGAATACTGTTCCTACACAGCTCCAACATACTGAATTGAATATTGCACTAGTCCATATATTTAGATATCATTTTAATTAATTGTGCAACCCTACCTTGAATATTGAGATTTAACAAGTCACCCAAAACCAGAATGCTTTGCAGACAGTACAGGCAATACATATAGCCTAAAAAATATATTTTAAATGTTGGGGTAAGGCCAGTTAAGCATGTTGCCTTCTTCTCCATTGTCTATCTGAAATGAAATGCATATTGCTGATTAAACGTCTGTTGTATCTGATGATATGTATTGTTGTTAAAAAGGTATGTTTATTTGACAAAAGGCAGCCTTCCTTGGGCACTTTTCAAGCTTTCACTCAAACTCCTCCCCCCACTTCCTGGAAACAAACCAATAAACCCAATCAGTCAACAATCACCGTCCCACCCCTAAAGGTCCCAGTGCCAGTGGGTGAACACAAGCATGTTCCATGGGGTGGGAGGAGGGGGTTATTAGGTGGAGGTGCTGGGATAGAGGTAGAGAGCTCTGTACAGTACCTGACCAAATGGTTGTAGATAAAAAGCTGGAATTTAGGGTGGAGGTTTGGAAGACAGACACTGAGGGAGGCCCAGTGGTGAGCCGTGAACACAGAGAAGAAGCAGTGGACAGGAGAGCAGAGTCTACAACACACACAGTCACAGGACACACACACACATGGGCATGGAGACACACAACACACACAATGTGAGAGGAGGGAGAAACATTAAGAACACAAAGAGGGAACAGACACGTAGGGAGGAGGGAGAGAGAAGAGTGATATGAGCAAATGGGTATGATACACCCAATGTGTTCGGCTGTTAATATGGATATGTATAGAGTGGTGCAGGGAGGACATGTTATTGTAGGACAACCCGGAAGTTAGCATAGTAAGGACTCTCTCGACAAAAAATGTTCCCCCATAATTGCAGAAACTAATCTCTGTGCCGAACAAATGTTTATGAAACATACACGTTTTGTTCAGCAGGATAATCTCCAAATATTAACACCACATTATGATTTCTGAAATAAAAAGCTAATGTTGGGCTATAAAGGAACTACAGCACGGTCACATGACTTCACGTCACCACCGCTAAGCTAAAGGTGGCTAATGTTGGGCTATAAAAGGAACTACAGCACGGTCACATGACTTCACGTCACCACCGCTAAGCTAAAGGAGGCTAATGTTGGGCTATAAAGGAACTACAGCACGGTCACATGACTTCACGTCACCACCGCTAAGCTGAAGGAGGCTAATGTTGGGCTATGAAGGAACTGCAGCACGGTCACATGACTTCACGTCACCACCGCTAAGCTAAAGGAGGCTAATGTTAGGCTATAAAGGAACTACAGCACGGTCACATGACTTCACGTCACCACCTCTAAGCTAAAGGAGGCTAATGTTGGGCTATGAAGGAACTGCAGCACGGTCACATGACTTCACGTCACCACCGCTAAGCTAAAGGTGGCTAATGTTGGGCTATAAAGGAACTACAGCACGGTCACATGACTTCACGTCACCACCTCTAAGCTAAAGGAGGCTAATGTTGGGCTATAAAGGAACTACAGCACGGTCACATGACTTCACATCACCACCGCTAAGCTAAAGGAGGCTAATGTTGGGCTATGAAGGAACTGCAGCACGGTCACATGACTTCACGTCACCACCGCTAAGCTAAAGGAGGCTAATGTTAGGCTATAAAGGAACTACAGCACGGTCACATGACTTCACGTCACCACCTCTAAGCTAAAGGAGGCTAATGTTGGGCTATGAAGGAACTGCAGCACGGTCACATGACTTCACGTCACCACCGCTAAGCTAAAGGAGGCTAATGTTGGGCTATGAAGGAACTGCAGCACGGTCACATGACTTCACGTCACCACCGCTAAGCTAAAGGAGGCTAATGTTGGGCTATGAAGGAACTACAGCACGGTCACATGACTTCACGTCACCACCTCTAAGCTAAAGGAGGCTAATGTTGGGCTATGAAGGAACTGCAGCACGGTCACATGACTTCACGTCACCACCGCTAAGCTAAAGGTGGCTAATGTTGGGCTATAAAGGAACTACAGCACGGTCACATGACTTCACGTCACCACCTCTAAGCTAAAGGAGGCTAATGTTGGGCTATGAAGGAACTGCAGCACGGTCACATGACTTCACGTCACCACCGCTAAGCTAAAGGAGGCTAATGTTGGGCTATGAAGGAACTGCAGCACGGTCACATGACTTCACGTCACCACCGCTAAGCTAAAGGAGGCTAATGTTAGGCTATAAAGGAACTACAGCACGGTCACATGACTTCACGTCACCACCGCTAAGCTAAAGGTGGCTAATGTTGGGCTATAAAGGAACTACAGCACGGTCACATGACTTCACGTCACCACCGCTAAGCTAAAGGAGGCTAATGTTGGGCTATGAAGGAACTGCAGCACGGTCACATGACTTCACGTCACCACCGCTAAGCTAAAGGTGGCTAATGTTGGGCTATAAAGGAACTACAGCACGGTCACATGACTTCACGTCACCACCGCTAAGCTAAAGGTGGCTAATGTTGGGCTATAAAGGAACTACAGCACGGTCACATGACTTAAAGGAGGCTAATGTTGTGCTATAAAGGAACTACAGCACGGTCACATGACTTCACTTCACCACCGCTAAGCTAAAGGAGGCTAATGTTGGACGTGAAGACGTTTAGTCGTCTCATTTAGACACTTGTTAGCAACCTGCGTTTTTAAATCCACCATAGGGGTATTTACTGACGTATTTTATGTCGTAGAACAAAAAGTGTAAATCTCTTCAGCTCGTGTTAACCACAGACCTTATTTCAGGATAACAACCATTCAGAAAACCATTGACCTCCAGACCAGGGGACAGGAAGTGGTAAAATGCTGATTAATGTCCGGGTTTTAGGACTCATTCCTGCACCACTCTATGAGGAGATCATGAATATTTGAGCTGGCATGAGGGCATCTAGCATAGGGGGTTGGTTATCCCACTGATCACTGCCAAACCTGTTTATTGAGGGGGTTAAAAGTTAGTTTTCAATCGTTTTTTGAACAAAATACAATGCAGGGATTACAATTTGTTAGTGTGTTACGTCAAGACAAAGATATAACGTACATTTGCTTTGATTAACAGCAGAACAGTGGTAATAAAGACTGGAAGAGGAAAGCCCAGAAGTATTTTATAGTTTGATAAAAAAGCAAGCAAGCACAAGAGCCAGTAAATGCATGCTCTGACACAAATATCTGTTTGTGTCAGATCCAACTTTGAGTTTCTGTTTAACTTTGAACAAATCTAAACCTAAGGAATGTCGAAGTGTTACCATCGAGGGTCTGTGATCTGTTGCCAGGTTATAAATCCTAAATAAATCAATCCTAAAGCCCAGAACAATTGGCCCACTTGTTGGAGCTGCGCTGGCTCGAGAGGCTCTGAAGCACCTGAGCTGTGAGAGGATAACAGTTTGCACAGGAACCACCTGCACGTGAAGCTACTCGTCACGGGGGAAATGAGTGCGATGAAAATGATTGAATGCACAGCCAATGTTTTTCTTATCTGGGAAAGAAACTGTGCCTTTGACATGTCAAGTTTCACTTCCAACGTTTGCGTTTTTACTTTCATTTTGTTCCAGATCAATATAATCTTTGAAAAGGGCGGATTTAATAGTTTCTGATGTTGTTGCTTTACATGTTATGTTTCAACAAATATTCCTACAAAGGGTTACAGGTTGTTAAAAACTCAAGTTAATGGGACGGGCTTTGGATCAAAGGGAGAACAGCATGCTGCTCTTCACATCCACACAATCACACAGCAGAAGAAAGATGGCACGCACTGATTAGTCTTCATTCGTTTAGTTGCCTGTTAAAATAAAGACCCTATGTTTGGGATTTTAGTGTTTCGGACCCGTCTTTTTGGACTGAATACATAAAAATTGCACTTTTTAACGAGGCAATATTCCCTACTTACTGCAGGCTACAGTGAGTGTTATGGAAGAAATGAGTCCTTAAAGAGCATGCTACTTTGGTTATTCTGCTGATACTTCACTCAGCACTAGTTCATTAATCACACCTTCATATGTTCATTAAACTCTTTAAATTCTGCTTTTTATTTCTCACCATGCATGAGTACCTTTATGTGTTTATCTTTAACTGATGTGTACTGACAGAGGATGCTAGCTGTCCTTGTTTTGCCTTTTATCTGCCGTGTCATTTCTTCTGTAAAACGCTGTTTATTTCCCAGATGCGGGACTTGGAAAGGATTTCTGATTCTGAAATTCTGTGTGAACATATAATATAATATGTGTTTAAAGTTCATTGAATCAGAGCCAAGACTAAATCAAAAGCTGAAAGAGTTGGAAAATATTCTTATAAGCACAGAAGGAGCTGACATTAAGCGTAAAGACAGCACCGTTCAAAAACACTTCTAATGAAGCGTGAGTTTAGATAATTCACCTCTCGAACCAGAACAGAGAAAAAACCAAATCACTGTTTAAAAATAAGAGCGTTTACTTCTCGTCCGTGTGGGAGCGCATCTTCTTGAGCTTCTGCATGATGCTGCTGGTCTCACTTCCAGAGTTGGAGAGCGGGGGGGAGGGGCTGCGTCTCATGTTGGGGGAGGCAGACTCTGACAGGGGGGTCTCTGACACGGGGGTCTCCTGGAGGGAAGGGAAACACAGAATTATGCATGTATACATATATGGGTGTATGTGTGTATACGTGTACGTACCGGAGTTTCCGTCAGCAGGTAATTACCGGATATGCTGATGTTTAAAACTCAGTTAATGTCATTTTTATATTGCTTCAGTTTATAATCGTAACAGATCGAAAAATTCAGATTCATTTTTAATAAATGATTCCACAAATAACAAACAACATCATTATTACATTCTAAGAAACTACTTCTAGTAGATGAAGTACATTATTCAAAAGTTTATATTAACTTTGAATAATAACACAGGAGAAACGGATTCTCTCTCTCTCTCTCTCTCTCGCTCTCGCTCTCTCTCTCTCTCGCTCTCTCTCTCGCTCTCTCTCGCTCTCTCTCACTCCCTCTCGCTCCCTCTCTCTCTCCCTCTCTCTCTCTCTCCCGACAGCCCGTCAGTTTCTAATGTAGCGCGCTAAACAGTGGGCGGGGCTTCAGGTGATCATGCAGCAGCTGATCTGATCTTTATGTCCATATCGATCAGATCCAGCTCTCCTGATCAGCCTTTATAGAGAGCACAGATCAAACTATTTAGAGTGAATATTGGCCGATAATGACCGGTGGCCACTCGATCGGAGCATCGGACATTTTGACGGAAACCCTGGTGTATATGTGTACGTACCAGAGTTTCCGTTAGCCGGTAATTACCGGACTTTGACCGGTAAAATATGCTGAAGACCGGCAAATCTAAATCTCTCAGGTCAAAATAATTTCCCTTTAGCGCAATACCGCATCAGTTGCGCCACTTATGTGACAGACAAGAATAGTATGTGACAGACATGAAGACAAAATGGCCCAACTTTTGAGAGAGCGAAACGTCACGAAAGTATTCATATAATCATATAATCCGTTCTTATTGTGCATTCATGGGTAAAGATAAACTCATGTAGTACTGAACACGTCACATGAACGTGCCGAGCAGCGCGGTCCCGTGGGTTAGATGCCCGTTCATAATGCTGAGGAAAATAACTCAGAATAACGTTATTAGCACATTTTACAACTTGAGGACCGAATGCTTTTAACAAGGGCTATACAAACGTTCATACTGGGTAGTTTATTTAGTTTAAAAAAAATGATCCAACGATTTACAGAAGTCTCTTTCCCAATGTTAGTCAATGGGAAAAAGTGTTTCCGGGCCCAGCGACTGATACGGAAGTGTAGTACCGCCGTTTGGCCACTACGAATATTTTCCTCAGAGTCCGGAGCACTTCCTGGGGGCTTGGATCGGACCAAAAAAGTAGAATCGTATTGTATAAATCAAACTGTGGCCCTTTAAATTGATCCCTGTGGAGGAGATTAGTGACTCACAGGTGGAGATTCCCCCCCGGCGCTCTTCAGACGCTCCTTCAGGCGGAGGGTGGAGTTTCTCATCCGCTCGATCTCCTCCTGCTGCTTCAGCAACACCTGCCGCTCCTTCCTGGCCGCTTTGTTGGCCTCCTGAAGCCTCTTGATCTCAGCCTGGGAACAAACACACAGAGATGGGTGGTGAGTAAAGTAATGGTTAAGATCTCTGTGGATGACGTAACGGCTAAACAAGCATTTATGTCAAAAACTTGTGTCTGGTTTTGGTGGATTTTTAACCAAAAAAAAGTCCTTTGAACAGTTGATACAACAAAAAATGTGTTTCATAGGAAAATGGATAAAGACCATTGTCTCAATTGTGACCCTGAGTGTTTCTTAATTTCGAGGAAGGATGCTTCAGAGCCACTATTTCAAGGACGCTACGTCATCGAGTCCCGCCGAAGGACCGTTCCAATGTCCAGGATCCTTGAAATTCTACCGAGGCCTGAATCCTTCGTTGCGGGAAATTTCGAGGATGCACCAGTGTATCCTCCGCAGTCTTAAAATCCCCACAATGCTTTGCGCACGGACCAATTTCCAAAATATTTGGCGGAAAATGTAAGGCGGGGCCTCTCATATGACGCACACCTGCACACTTGCTAGCCTGTTCCATTCTTCGTTCTCCGAATGCCAGGAAGGATTCTTGCCTAGCCTCTGAAGGACCTGACTCGGAGGACATGTCCTACCAAGGAAGCGTCCTCGACATTGAGAAACACCCTCTGTATGATTGTGCCTGTTCTTCAATAAAAAATGTTTTTATTATATTAAAAAATTAAAAAATAAAATAAATAAAATAAATAAAATAAATAAAATAAATAAAATAAATAAAATAAATAAAATAAATAAAAAACTCAAATGTAATGTGTTTTATAGAGCAGGTCCCATGTGTCAGTATAACTCCGCCCCCTCACCTGCTCCTGCTGCAGCTTCATCAGGAGGCCCCTCTGCTTCTTCCTGATTGGAGGCATCTTGTCGTCCTCTCCTTTGTCCCTCAGTCTCTTCTTCTGGTGCTCCAGCCAGGCCAGTTCAGCTTTGGTCTTCTCTTTGACGGCCTTCTGTCGGAGGTGCAGCAGCGAGCTCTGGTGCTGCAGACGCACCTCCTCGTCCTTCATGTACTGACGCACCATGTCCATCGTGAACTGAGAGAAGCTGTCCTGCCCGCCGGCGAACGACATGCTGGAGTCCTGAGGCTGCAGGGGAACGAGGGAGAAAGATAGACGTTAGATTTTTATACGATACCATAATACCTTATTGGTATTTTATTTATTTATTTTATTTTATTTATTTGTATTTATTTAATTTTACTTTATTTATTTAATTTTATTTAATGGTCAGATCAAGTCTGAAATGTGACTTGCATTACAGCAGCTCCATGTGTAACATCAACATGGACACATATCAAGACACACTTTGATTTATTTTGTATGCCTGTGTACCTCTCTGCCCTCTCACCTTTAACATGTGTTGAACCCCTGAAACCAATGTGGCGTTGTGATTGGCTCCGTCATCCTCTGACTCATCGTGGGGGCGGGGCTTCTTCTCCATGGTTCCCCTGCGGTGCGCCTCAGACGGCAGCAGAGAGCGAAATGAGCGCTCCTCGATCTCGTCCTCCGTCATCGACTCGTCAAACTTCAGAGAGTATTCGGTTGCCACGGACGTAGTGTCTCCTGGAGGACAGAAATATAATAAAGTTATTTTAGGTACAAGGGATCTTCGTATCTGCCACTACGTTAGTTTGCACTACTCAATACTACTCGCAGAGATACAGAGTACTCGTGTTTAAAAATACTCTGGTGAAAGTAGAAGTACTGACTAAACTTCTTTACTCAAGTCAAAGTAAAGAGGCTTTGAAATGTACTTCAGTAAAAAGTACCCATAACTAGCAGCTGTTTTAAAGAGTACCTGACCTCCCTTTATATTAATAGAACAATAATGTCATTGTTAGCTAATGAATGTTTCCATGGTGACCAACGGCAACATGACAACGTTTTCATTGGTCCCTCTTCTTTAGAGAAGACCAGGAAATGATGGATACACGGATCGTGTTCAAATCAATAGGCACGCAATGACTCTAAAGAATAATGATCACGCCACCAAACACACATTCAGACTAAAGGAACCAGCCTGTTTGGAAAATGTGAGAAGTAGAAAGTACAGGTATTTGAGTTCAACATGTAAGAAGTAGAAAGTACAGGTATTTGAGTTCAACATGTAAGAAGTAGAAAGTACAGGTATTTGTGTTCAACATGTAAGAAGTAGAAAGTACAGGTATTTGTGTTCAACATGTAAGAAGTAGAAAGTACAGGTATTTGTGTTCAACATGTAAGAAGTAGAAAGTACAGGTATTTGTGGTCAACATGTAAGAAGTAGAAAGTACAGGTATTTGAGTTCAACATGTAAGAAGTAGAAAGTACAGGTATTTGTGTTCAACATGTAAGAAGTAGAAAGTACAGGTATTTGAGTTCAACATGTAAGAAGTAGAAAGTACAGGTATTTGAGTTCAACATGTAAGAAGTAGAAAGTACAGGTATTTGAGTTCAACATGTAAGAAGTAGAAAGTACAGGTATTTGAGTTCAACATGTAAGAAGTAGAAAGTACAGGTATTTGTGTTCAACATGTAAGAAGTAGAAAGTACAGGTATTTGAGTTCAACATGTAAGAAGTAGAAAGTACAGGTATTTGTGTTCAACATGTAAGAAGTAGAAAGTACAGGTATTTGTGTTCAACATGTAAGAAGTAGAAAGTACAGGTATTTGAGTTCAACATGTAAGAAGTAGAAAGTACAGGTATTTGAGTTCAACATGTGAGAAGTAGAAAGTACAGGTATTTGAGTTCAACATGTAAGAAGTAGAAAGTACAGGTATTTGTGTTCAACATGAGAGAAGTAGAAAGTACAGGTATTTGAGTTCAACATGTAAGAAGTAGAAAGTACAGGTATTTGTGTTCAACATGTAAGAAGTAGAAAGTACAGGTATTTGAGTTCAACATGTAAGAAGTAGAAAGTACAGGTATTTGAGTTCAACATGTAAGAAGTAGAAAGTACAGGTATTTGTGTTCAACATGTAAGAAGTCAAAGTAAAAAGTCGTAACGAAGTATTTGTACTCCACTACTTCCCACCTCTGTGTTGAATATTTGTCGAATGAAAAATAAAGTTTCTTTTTTTCAATTAAAAAATATATACCTTTGTCATCCACTACAGAGGGGATGCTGTCGCTGCCGAGAGAATCATTGGCTGCTTTTTGAACTTCTTCCTCGATGGAGCTGCTGCCTTCCTCCTTCCTCGTCTCCTTCCTCCTCTTCCCTTCTCTCGCATCTTTCTTCGTCCGGTCTCTGTCTCTGGTCTCAAACGAGCCGTGTGAAGGGCTGTGGTGGCTGCTGGAGTCCGCTCCACTGATGGAGAAGAGGCAGACTTTAGTGCCTGTTCAGATTTCTCTGGAGGAACTAAAGCTAAAGGAGATGTGTGATTGGTACCTGATGTTGGGTCTTCTGAAGGACAGAGAGTCAGAGGGACTGAGGCTGTTCAGGGAGGACAGCGTCTCCTCCGGCCTGGTCCTTCTGTTGGAAACCTCACTACTGAAGCTGTGAGCGGATGCAAACGAGATGTGAATGTTTGGATCAGATACTGTGTTTATTATGAGCCCAGTTAGGATGCATATCGTTAACTTTTTTACGATACCGATACCACTGAACGATACCGATACTCAACCGATACATATCGTGATACTTTGAAAATGTATAATCCCACAATTACTCCCATGAAGCGCTTTACGATATAGTTAACAAGTCAAATGAATATTAAGTTCAATTGTGGGACTTCTTGGACCTGTTAGTAGGCTAGTGAACAAACAATGAAAAATACATTAAAGATATGAAGAAAACCGATGATGGAATATCTTTTATAACACCCGCCATCAGGTGTGCCGCGTGAATAGCACATCTTGTCAATGCAAGCAGACCGTTATAGCACCGTTATAATGAATGTTAAACCTGAGATTCGACTAGAGAACAAATAAATAATAGAATAAAGGTCATGAGATCTCGGCATTGCACAAACTAACAAATCTCATCTTTAAAATCAACATTTGCCTTCACTGGTGAGAGAAAACAAACCCATCACAGTTCATTTGTGGGACTTTTACCTTTCTAGTATTGAACAAACAATGAAAAATACATAAAATATGAAGAAAAACGATTATGCAATCTGATTTACATTACCCGCCACGGGTCTATTACGGCACTATTACGGGCCACGGACTCACTTTGAACTTTTTTTTTAAAAAAAGTATCGAAACCGGATCAGATTTCGGTACGGTATACCGTAGCCACCAGTAACTGGTATTGCAAACCGGATACCGCTATGCATCCCTAGCCCAGTATACAGGGTTCTTTAAACTTAAAGAGGACAAATCATGTCAACTTTTTGGCTTTTTTTTCAGACCATTTCCATGCACAAAATAAACTTATATAACAAACTACAGGGACACAAAGCCTTGTAAGGCCTCTGTAGGCCTTAAGATTTAAATGTTTAAATCTTACTAAGAATGAAAAGTAAAAATCTTACATTAAATCACTCTCCCATTCCCAATATCTCTGACAAAAAGGAAATACAGGATCTATATACCTACTAGAGATGTCCCGATCCGATCACGTGATCGGGAATCGGAGCCGATCACGTGATTTTCAAAAAGATCGGAATCGGGAGAAAAAAATCGGGGATCGAGATTTTTTTTCTTTCTTTTTTTTAAATATATTTTTTAAAATGTTGTATTCAATGTTACAAAACAAAAATGACCATGTTCAAGTCTTAAAGTCATCCTGAGGCCTTAGTTTTGGTTTCAAATGACAGAACATCATGTATGTGTTGCTTCTTTGGGGCTTGTTTTCATAGACCTGCTTATTTCTCTCAAATCTGGCAACAGAGTGGGCGCAGTGTCTAATTGTAGCAGTAAGCTAACGAGTAATAAAAGCTTTATTTTGTTTTGATCCAATGCTGCACAACTGAACTGATCCAATGCTGCTTTGAAAGAAAGAAGCTATATCCATGTTGGATAGAATATCCAATTTAAATAAAAAAATAACCTTAAGGGACAACTTGAATGCTTTTTTTTCTCTTAATGCATTGCATAAAGATCGGATCGGGAAAAATCGGTATCGGCAAATTGTCAAAATCAAATGATCGGAATCGGATCGGGAGCAGAAAAAGGTGATCGGGACATCCCTAATACCTACACAAATGCTTGACCATTTTGAGGAACAGAAATCCCTCCGATCTTCCACGCGGCATTTTATTAAATCGATTTAATGTAAGAAAACATAAGAAAATAATCCATAATAAGATCCTTCTTGGCAAGTTGATTCAAAACATGTTAAGCTTATATAATTAAATGCTTTAAAGACTTTTTAAGGATATGTGCGAACCCCGAGTGGACAAGATCAAAAACGTTCACAATATAAAAAACATGACCATCACTACAAAACACTCTCTGCTCTATAAACGTGCAATATTATGAATAATGTTCTATAATAACGTGCGATTACATATCTGCCACTACGTTTGTATAAACTGTTCAACACAGTTTTTTACATGAATGATGTGACCGTCTGTGTTTCTTGTAGTTATTTAATTGTTATTTTTACTGCACTGTTAGTGTACAGTTGTATTATTATGCTGTTGTGTTTACTGTATCTTTGTAGCTCTGGCACAAACAGTTCCTTCGGGATGAATAAAATCCACTCTGATCTTAACACGTGTTTTTACCTGTTGGACTCGTTTCTGTCGTGTCGCTGCTTTGAGTAGGAGCTCTGCTGTTCTTCCCGCTCGTCCAACATGGAGGAGTCAGAAACATCACGAGGGGCCAAAACTCCAGATATCTGCGAGCGCGCCAACTCTGCCATCTGACAAGAACACAATACATACAGCAGATGGTTTATTTAAATGTAGGTAAGAATGGAGAAAACCAGCTTGAGTGCGCTAGAATTTGAAAATACACAACCGAAAGAAATCTGCCCCTTCCTTCAGACTTCCTTACAGAGCCCCTCCTCCAACACACATCAACGCGCACATGACCAATGAGGGCACGAGATCAGTTTGTGCACAGATGGAAGGCTGACAGGCAGGTAGGCCATCCAGTTACTTTAGCCGGGCCGGCTCAGATGATTGGTCGTGCTTTTTACAGCGCCACGGCTTCCACAGATGATATTTGTTAATGTATCTATTGTCAAAGCATTTAATATATTCATTGCTATCGGGATGTTAAGAGCATTCCATGGAATATAACAAAAAGTGTTTCTGAAGAGAATGACCTACCCCACCTTTAAGGAGTATATAATAAAATCCAGTTAATTCAATCTGCTGAGATTTCAAAACAGCTTTGGTTTAGAGATTGATTTCATGTTTAAAATAAATATTTCTGTGCTCAGCCTGCCGGTTTATTTGGTCAAATATTCGTAAATAAGGCAGCATGCAGTGCCAGTGTATTGTTTGCAAGCTTTATTTATTTGAATAACTATAGCAAGTTGTCTAATGCATCCCTCTTGTCTTCAAAGGTTTTTCACCTAAAAGACCAATTCAGCAACTAAATGGAAATTGAGTTTCAAGTAAACTGCTAAAAATAAAAGGCTGAAAAAGTAACAGTTGCTGTTTATAATATTATTCAGACGCAGCTCTCTGAGCTTAAGCTTATTTTAAATGTTGATAAAAACTAAGGTCATGCTATTTTCTAAAGCCAAAAAGACACCGGAGACCGCTTTGGATATTGTTACTACGCAAGGACAAGTACTTGAAGTGGTTACCTGTTATAAATACCTTGGTATCTGGCTTGATGATTGCCTCTCTTTTAAACCAATAATCTGCTTAGAAAGCTGAGGGTGAAGCTAGGTTTCTTTTTCAGAAACAAGTCCTGTTTCTCACTTGAGGCCAGGAAGAGTCTCTGTGACCTTTTGACCTGTGCTGGACTCTGGGGATCTGATCTATATGAATGCACCTGCCCATTGCCTGATCAAGTTAGATGCTGCGTATCACAGTGCTCTGAGATTTGTTACTAACTGTAAAGCATGAACTCATCACTGTACCCTGTATGCCAGGGCAGGTCTGCCTTCACTCACTGCACGGAGGCTCAGTCACTGGTACACGTTCATCTACAAAGCCATGTTGGGTAAACTCCCTTCTTACATCTGCTCTCTGATCACACGGAGAGTTGCAAGTAGCTGTTGTTTTGTTAAAAGTGCCAAGTGCTAGGACTGACTTGGGGACGAAAGCTTTTAGATGCCCAGCTCCTCTAACTTGGAACAGTCTGCAAAAAGAATGGAAACTGAGCCATTTGGTTCCACTGCATGTTTTTAAAGCTCGGATAGATGCTATGCAGGGATGCTCCGATCGATATCGGCCGATACTCACTCTCTGCCGATCGATCGGTGCTCTCTAAAAATGCCGATCGCGAGAGCCGATCGCTTGACATGTATATAGACTTTTTGCACTACTTTGCATTTGTGTATTTTATTACATATGTTGCATTGTTGGAGGAGCTCAGGTCAGAAGAATCTCATTGCCTCTGTGCATATCACAATAAAACCTTTGAATCTTGAATTTAATTACGCCTTCCTCCTCTGCAGTCATCGTGTTCCCTTCACTGAAACTCAAAGATCTATCAGGAACACAATAGGGGTATTTATTGATCTAAAAAAAAGCCTTTGATACCATGGATCAGGGCTATTCAATTGGCGGCCCGCGGGCCAACTCCGGCCCCGGGGTGATATTTACGGGCCCTTTGAGTATAATGTTAAAAAGTAATCATCAAATTATTATTATTTTTTAAGATTTTTATTTTGGGCCAGAGTTCTTTTATTCCAGAGAGGGTGTTACATTGAGAGAGAGAGAGGGGAAGACATTGCCTGAAAACTTCTGCGGGCTCGGGTTTCGAACCCACCTACTAGCTACTGTAGGGACAAACTGTCATTTATTGCATCTCTGCGTGAACGGTTAGATCATTTCACCTAAATGTAATCAAATGAAATGATGTTGATGGTTAAATGAGCTTCACATGTCGGCCTACTGAGTTCTGAACTTGCCATTTAGATCTCTGAAGGCCTTGGGGCTATGTTGTTTGATTGAATTAAACACAACATATGCACTCCACTGTGCTGTTGTAGTATCTACTGTATCTGAAGCTCATATTTCAAGCCATCTTTTTCCCAGCCCCTTGCTTTGGATAATTTTCATCAACCGGGCCCATTCCAAACTAATTGAATAGCCCTGCCATAGATCATAACATCCTGATATCTAAATTGCACACCTAAGGAATGAGAGGAATGGCTCAGAACTGGATAGGAAGTTATTTGAAGAATAGACAACAGTATGTACAATTTCATGGTAATACGTCTAATTATATGAAGATTACATGTGGAGTCCCACAAGGTTCAGTTTAGGGTCCAAAACTCTTTCATTTCTATATTAATGACATTTGTGACACCTCAAAGTTACTTAAATGTGCGTTGTTTGCTGATGACACACGTTTTTTCAGTTCAGGGGCCGATTTAACTATTTGGGCAGAAAGTATTACAAAAGAAATGGTAGAAATCAGCTGTTGTTCCCGGGTGGAGCCCCAGAGGGACGCTCACCTCTCGGATGTGTCGGGCGGTGTCGGCCGTGTACCGCGCCGCCTCCGCCTGATGACTCATCATCTCTTTGGCCGCCTCCTGGAGACCCTCCAACGTGTCCTTCTGATTCGACGCCAAGTTCTCCTGCAGTTGATGAGCCTGGATTGAAAAACAGGACAGCACAGATTAAAGATAAATTACAATGATATCCATGAATGAAAATGAACATAAATACATATTTGGGTCATATATACATCAAATATATATTACATGTATGTGTGCCAGTTAAGGGAGGAGAAGTGGGAGGAAACTGACTGATGAACTTTGTGTGTGTGTGTTTGTGTGTGTGTGAGAGAGGTGTGTGTATGTATGACTGAGTGTGTGACTGTCTGTTTCTGTGTGTGTGTGTGTGTGTGTGTGTGTGTGTGTGTGTGTGTGTGTGTGTGTGTGTGTGTGTGTGTGTGTGTGTGTGTGTGTGTGTGTGTGTGTGTGTGTGTGTGTGTGTGTGTGTGTGTGTGTGTGTGTGCGTGCATGCGTGCGTGCATGCGTGCGTGCATGCGTGCGTGCATGCGTGCGTGCATGCGTGCGTGCATGCGTTACCCTGGCCACCCTCTGTCTGTTCTCCTCCAGCTGTAGCTGCGTCTCCAGCGCTTCTCTCTCAGCTTTGATCTTCAGTTCGTAGAGGTCACGAGCGTGAGCCAGCTGCCGTGCCTGAAGGGTCAAAGGTCAGAGAGCAGGTCAGTTCAGAGCGTCAAGATTCAAGGCTTTTATTGTCATTACCTACAGTGTAGAAATGTCAATGAAAATGTTAGGTCACAGATCACCTCTCACAGTGCAACACATACAGAAACAAAGCATCGAGACAGACACGAGTCACTGAAGTGCATGGGAGTCATTCATCATTTTTCTTTAATTATATGCCAACAATTCATTTCTTCTCATGTTGAGTATATTGTACGCTGCACAGTTGAAGAGACTTTGCATTTTCATTGCCATCAACTCCACTGTAGCTATTGTGCAGATGACAAAAAAAACTTTGAATATTGAATGTACAGAATCAACACAGTACGGGAAAGGGGAAACACCGAAAAGCACAGAGAACTGTTAACCCCTAAAACTCAACTTCACTAAACTGCAGAGCTGTACGACACAATTATTTGATTTGATTTATTTCAAATGTGTAAAACAATAATACAAAATAATTACAAGTATAATATAAGTACTTAATTACACACCCGAAAAGGGGGGGAAGAACTTTACACTTATTTAATCCCACCCCTTCTCCCAAAAACTACATTAATATACATTTTTTCTTTTCCAAAAGAAATATATTTGTTATTGAAAAACAAAAACATAAAATAAATAAACAGATAAATAGACAAACAAATACATAAAAGGGCTAAATGGTAATCAAGAAAAGATAAAATAATAAACCGTAAACACCTACTACTACTACTACTACTACTACTACTAAATTACTCTCAGCATCGAACCCCTTCCTCACCTTGAGCATCTGGGCCAATGAGACGCTCTCCTGCTGAGCCATGGAGACTCCCATCACCCGCTCCACGTCTCCCAGCTGGCGCACCGATTCCTCCATGGTCTCCAGGTGATGAAGCTCTGCGGCCATTCGCTGCTGAAGGACAGCAGGGGAGTACTGCAGGTCACCTGGGAGAGGAGAGGGTACAAGTACACACATCCTTTACTCAGGTACAAGTACACATATCCTTTACTCAGGTACAAGTACACACATCCTTTCGTCAAGTAGAAGTACAGATACTCGTGTTTTAAAATACTCTGGTGAAAGTAGAAGTACTGACTAAACTTCTTTACTCAAGTCAAAGTAAAGAGGCTTTGAAATGTACTTCAGTAAAAAGTACCCATAACTAGCAGCTGTTTTAAAGAGTACCTGACCTCCCTTTATATTAATAGAACAATAATGTCATTGTTAGCTAATGAATGTTTCCATGGTGACCAACGGCAACATGACAACGTTTCCATTGGTCCCTCTTCTTTAGAGAAGACCAGGAAATGATGGATACACGGATCGTGTTCAAATCAATAGGCACGCAATGACTCTAAATAATAATGATCACACCACCAAACACACATTCAGACTAAAGGAACCAGCCTGTTTGGGAAATGAGAGAAGTAGAAAGTACAGGTATTTGAGTTCAACATGTAAGAAGTAGAAAGTACAGGTATTTGAGTTCAACATGTAAGAAGTAGAAAGTACAGGTATTTGAGTTCAACATGTAAGAAGTAGAAAGTACAGGTATTTGAGTTCAACATGTGAGAAGTAGAAAGTACAGGTATTTGAGTTCAACATGTAAGAAGTAGAAAGTACAGGTATTTGAGTTCAACATGTAAGAAGTAGAAAGTACAGGTATTTGTGTTCAACATGTAAGAAGTAGAAAGTACAGGTATTTGAGTTCAACATGTAAGAAGTAGAAAGTACAGGTATTTGAGTTCAACATGTGAGAAGTAGAAAGTACAGGTATTTGAGTTCAACATGTAAGAAGTAGAAAGTACAGGTATTTGTGTTCAACATGTAAGAAGTAGAAAGTACAGGTGTTTGTGTTCAACATGTGAGAAGTAGAAAGTACAGGTATTTGAGTTCAACATGTAAGAAGTAGAAAGTACAGGTATTTGAGTTCAACATGTAAGAAGTAGAAAGTACAGGTATTTGTGTTCAACATGTAAGAAGTAGAAAGTACAGGTATTTGTGTTCAACATGTGAGAAGTAGAAAGTACAGGTATTTGTGTTCAACATGTAAGAAGTAGAAACTACAGGTATTTGGGTTCAACATGTAAGAAGTAGAAAGTAAAAAGTCGTCCGAAAAATAAATAGTGGAGTAAAGTACTGATACCAGAAAGCAGTATTCAATGTTTACTTCAGATTAGCTCCACGTCACAAATGAGCATGCTTGTCATATGTCTCTCTCCATAGAGGCTGAATCATCATGTTAATCACAGAGCTATCATATGCCTCAAACAGTCCTGATGCTCTTCTAGGTAATCACACATCCTGTCATGTTCACAGCTACAGTTGATACCTTTGTTATCATGTGACTCTCAGATTGGAAGAGGACAGTCAGTATGTTCCCAACAGTAAGTGTCTATCTGGAAAGCTTTTCTAATACATAGCACAGTTGAAATCCCATATTTTTCTAGGTACGCTCTGATTCATATAACATGTGTTGTCTATTATATAAATATGAGTTTTGTGTACCTGTGGTCTTGGTCTCGGCTCTTCCACTGCGCGCTGAGGTGTTTGGGTTATTCCCCCCCAGACAGCCACTCCTCTCACCGGGAGAGTTTCCTCCTGGAGGAGAGCCGGAGGACGAAGGAGACGCCTTTCTGTGTCTGAGCGCTGAAGACTTCTTACTGTCAAGTCCCAAACAAAGAGTATGATTAATAAAGGAACAAAGCTCAGGTAAGAACACACAGATGCTATGAAGTGGATATGTTTGTAGCATCAACTTTATTTATCCCGAAGGAAATGGTTGTGCCAGAGTTACAAAAATACAACAAACACAGCAGCATAATAATAAAACTGACAGTCCCGTAAAAAGAGCAATGAAATATCTACAGGAAACTTAGACGGTCACATCATTAACGTAAAATACTGTACAGTGACAAGCAGTATTTAGTAGGGATGTAACAATACCAAAAATTCACGGTACGATAATATCGCGATAAAAAGTCCATGGTACGATATTTATCGCAATATTGAAAAATAAAGGAAAAAATGTTTTTTTTTTTCTTTTTTCTTTATTAAATAAGAAATTTGATTTTGATCCTACTACAGCATTTTAGTAGGATAGTAGTATTTTAAAGTGTCAACAATATAGTAATCAGACCTGCAATAAAATTTCACTTTAGTTTTTCAAGTAACTCAACTCTAACTCACTCACTCACTCACTCACTCACTCACTCACTCACTCACTCACTCACTCACTCAGCATCATCAAGGTTATCTTTTAGGAATATGAGCATGTCCACATTTCCAGGTAGAAGCTGGGATGTTTGGGCGTTTACAATATCCTACATATCCCCTGCTGTGGAACAAACTCTCTTGCTTGGTACTGATGTTGCCGGGACAGAGAGATATGCTTTGGCCATGGGCGACAGCAGTGGGTCAAACTGTGCATTGTCTCTCCACCACTTCAAAAACAGTACAGTTTTTGCCAAGAAGGTGAGGCTTATTGACAGGTGAGATATAAATATACTGTTGGTACTTGTCCATATCTCTAGGTGTGTACATGCAGCCCTGGAGATACCATGTCCTTTTGTGTTATCTGTTGTTTTATGTTTATGTTGTAACCTACTTGCTGCCAGGTTGGACAGGTCTCCCTTGAAAAATAGATCGATTATCTCAATGGGGCCATCTGGTTAAAAAAAGGTTTAAAAAAAAAAAATTATAAAAAAAAAAGATGGCGGTATATTTTGTCAGTCTCACGACGGTATCGAGACGTTTATTATCGCGATATTCAATATATCGTTACATCCATAGTATTTAGCAGTGCAAAAAGATACGTAATTGCACGTTCTTATAGAACATTATTTATATTAATAATAATATTGCACATAGTCTGAGTACTTCTACTTTCACTCAAGAACAAGATCTGAGTACTTCAACTTTCACTCAAGTACAAGATCTGAGTACTTCTACTTTCACTCAAGAACAAGATCTGAGTACTTCAACTTTTACTCAAGAACAAGATCTGAGTACTTCTACTTTCACTCAAGTACAAGATCTGAGTACTTCTACTTTCACTCAAGAACAAGATCTGAGTACTTCAACTTTCACTCAAGTACAAGATCTGAATACTTCAACTTTTACTCAAGAACAAGATCTGAGTACTTCTACTTTTACTCAAGAACAAGATCTGAGTACTTCTACTTTCACTCAAGTACAAGATCTGAGTACTTCTACTTTCACTCAAGAACAAGATCTGAGTACTTCAACTTTCACTCAAGTACAAGATCTGAGTACTTCTACTTTTACTCAAGAACAAGATCTGAGTACTTCTACTTTCACTCAAGAACAAGATCTGAGTACTTCTACTTTCACTCAAGTACAAGATCTGAGTACTTCAACTTTCACTCAAGAACAAGATCTGAGTACTTCTACTTTCACTCAAGTACAAGATCTGAGTACTTCTACTTTCACTCAAGAACAAGATCTGAGTACTTCAACTTTCACTCAAGTACAAGATCTGAATACTTCAACTTTTACTCAAGAACAAGATCTGAGTACTTCTACTTTTACTCAAGAACAAGATCTGAGTACTTCTACTTTCACTCAAGTACAAGATCTGAGTACTTCTACTTTCACTCAAGAACAAGATCTGAGTACTTCAACTTTCACTCAAGTACAAGATCTGAGTACTTCAACTTTTACTCAAGAACAAGATCTGAGTACTTCTACTTTCACTCAAGAACAAGATCTGAGTACTTCTACTTTCACTCAAGTACAAGATCTGAGTACTTCTACTTTCACTCAAGAACAAGATCTGAGTACTTCAACTTTCACTCAAGTACAAGATCTGAGTACTTCAACTTTTACTCAAGAACAAGATCTGAGTACTTTTACTTTCACTCAAGTACAAGATCTGAGTACTTCTACTTTCACTCAAGTACAAGATCTGAGTACTTCTACTTTTACTCAAGTACAAGATCTGAGTACTTCTACTTTTACTCAAGAACAAGACCTGAGTACTTCTACTTTTACTCAAGAACAAGATCTGAGTACTTCTACTTTTACTCAAGTACAAGATCTGAGTACTTCTACTTTTACTCAAGTACAGGATCTGAGTACTTCTACTTTTACTCAAGTACAAGATCTGAGTACTTCTACTTTTACTCAAGTACAAGATCTGAGTACTTCTACTTTTACTCAAGTACAAGATCTGAGTACTTCTACTTTCACTCAAGTACAAGATCTGAGTACTTCTACTTTTACTCAAGTACAAGATCTGAGTACTTCTACTTTTACTCAAGAACAAGACCTGAGTACTTCTACTTTTACTCAAGAACAAGATCTGAGTACTTCTACTTTTACTCAAGTACAAGATCTGAGTACTTCTACTTTTACTCAAGTACAGGATCTGAGTACTTCTACTTTTACTCAAGTACAAGATCTGAGTACTTCTACTTTTACTCAAGTACAAGATCTGAGTACTTCTACTTTTACTCAAGTACAAGATCTGAGTACTTCTACTTTCACTCAAGTACAAGATCTGAGTACTTCTACTTTTACTCAAATACAGGATCTGAGTACTTCTACTTTTACTCAAGTACAAGACCTGAGTACTTCTACTTTTACTCAAGTACAGGATCTGAGTACTTCTCCACCTCTGGTCCAATAGCTGTTGATATAGAGCATGTTCACAGAGTGTATTCCTAAAGCCTACAGTTGGTGTTAGATAATGAGTAATAGAAGAATGTGCAGAGGGCTTCTCTGCGTGGGAATCATAAATAAATGTTTTAAAGATGTTTTAAAAATATATAAATTTAGTTAAAGAGGTTTTTGAATAGGGCTGCATGCTGTTCAAGATGTCTATTTCAAAAAAGTACAAACCAGCACTTCCTCTATTTGTATTCAACAGGAAATGTGATGTTTTTATCTAACTAGTGTTTTGTATTGTTTGTACGTCATGCAGGAGAGTTTTTCAGTCTGCGGCTTCTGACCTGGTTTCATTGTCTCGTGTTTTGCATTTGTTTCATGTCCCGTCTGTTTTTCATGTATTTATTATGCTATGTTTTTATACAGTTGTTGATGTACAGCACTTTGTTCAACTGTTGTTTTTCAATGTGGAACAGAAATAAAATGGATTGGATGTATTTTAAGCAGTGCAAATAAAGAACTGAGAACACCTTTAACATGTTCCTCCAGATTCTGAAACGATACAAGAGAGAGATTGTTTATAGCTTTGCAGAGAGGGTTAACCACATGCTGAAGATAAGAGGGGCCCCTCGTCCTGAGCAGCAGGGAGGGAGGATGATGAAGCATGAATGGCTTTATTGTGCTGCTGGGAAGCCCAAGCTCTCAGAGACCAGGGTGTACTTTCACTTTGAGCAGAGCGTTAGAAAAGATACGCACAGAGAGGGCAAAAGTACACACATCCTGTACTCAAGTAGAAGTACACACATCCTGTACTCGAGCAGAAGTACACACATCCTGTACTCAAGTAGAAGTACACACATCCTTCACTCAAGACATCCTTTACTCAAGTAGAAGTACACACATCCTGTACTCGATTAGAAGTACACACATCCTTTACTCAAGTAGAAGTACACACATCCTTCACTCAAGTAGAAGTACACACATCCTGTACTCAAGTAGAAGTACACACATCCTTTACTCAAGTAGAAGTACACACATCCTTTCTCAAGTAGAAGTACACACATCCTTTCTCAAGTAGAAGTACACACATCCTGGACTCAAGTATATGTACACACATCCTTTCTCAAGTAGAAGTACACACATCCTTTACTCAAGTAGAAGTACACACATCCTTTACTCAAGTAGAAGTACACACATCCTTTACTCAAGTAGAAGTACACGCATCCTTTACTCAAGTAGAAGTACACGCATCCTTTACTCAAGTAGAAGTACACACATCCTCTACTCAAGTAGAAGTATGCACATCCTTTCTCAAGCAGAAGTACACACATCCTTTCTCAAGTAGAAGTACACACATCCTTTACTCAAGTAGAAGTACACACATCCTTTACTCAAGTAGAAGTACACGCATCCTTTACTCAAGTAGAAGTACACACATCCTCTACTCAAGTAGAAGTATGCACATCCTTTCTCAAGCAGAAGTACACACATCCTTTCTCAAGTAGAAGTACGCATATCCTTTACTCAAGTAGAAGTACACGCATCCTTTACTCAAGTAGAAGTACACACATCCTTTACTCAAGCAGAAGTACAAACATCCTTTCTCAAGTAGAAGTACACACATCCTTCACTCAAGTAGAAGTACACACATCCTTCACTCGAGTAGAAGTACACACATCCTTTACTCAATTAGAAGTACACACATCCTTCACTCAAGTAGAAGTACACACATCCTGTACTCAAGTAGAAGTACACACATCCTGTACTCAAGTAGAAGTACACACATCCTGTACTCAAGTAGAAGTACACACATCCTGTACTCAAGTAGAAGTACACACATCCTTTCTCAAGTAGAAGTACACACATCCTGGACTCAAGTATATGTACACACATCCTTTCTCAAGTAGAAGTACACACATCCTTTACTCAAGTAGAAGTACACACATCCTTTACTCAAGTAGAAGTACACACATCCTTTACTCAAGTAGAAGTACACACATCCTTTACTCAAGTAGAAGTACACACATCCAGTACTCAAGTAGAAGTACACACATCCAGTACTCAAGTAGAAGTACACACATCCTTTACTCAAGTAGAAGTACACAAATCCTTTCTCAAGCAGAAGTACACAAATCCTTTCTCAAGTAGAAGTACACGCATCCTTTCTCAAGCAGAAGTACTCACATCCTTTCTCAAGTAGAAGTACTCACATCCTTTCTCAAGTAGAAGTACACACATCCAGTACTCAAGTAGAAGTACACACATCCTTTCTCAAGTAGAAGTACACACATCCTTTCTCAAGTAGAAGTACTCACATCCTTTCTCAAGTAGAAGTACACACATCCTTTCTCAAGCAGAAGTACACAAATCCTTTCTCAAGTAGAAGTACACGCATCCTTTCTCAAGCAGAAGTACTCACATCCTTTCTCAAGTAGAAGTACTCACATCCTTTCTCAAGTAGAAGTACACACATCCTTTCTCAAGTAGAAGTACACACATCCTTTCTCAAGTAGAAGTACACACATCCTTTCTCAAGTAGAAGTACACACATCCTTTCTCAAGTAGAAGTACACACATCCTTTCTCAAGTAGAAGTACACACATCCTTTCTCAAGTAGAAGTACTCACATCCTTTCTCAAGTAGAAGTACACACATCCTTTCTCAAGTAGAAGTACACGCATCCTTTACTCAAGTAGAAGTACACACACCCTTTACTCAAGTAGAAGTACACACATCCTTTACTCAGGTAGAAGTACACACATCCTTTCTCAAGCAGAAGTACACACATCCTTTCTCAAGCAGAAGTACACACATCCTTTCTCAAGCAGAAGTACACACATCCTTTACTCCGTTAAGTGTCTCTATAAACATTCATCCGTTTGTCATCTTGCAATCTACTTATTTATATAAATAGTTCTCACCGCAATAAACCGTATTTAATTGTGTCTTAATGTACATTATTTAATATTCTGTTCTTGTACATATCATTCTATTTACATGTAGATAGACTTCTTGCACTATTTTGTATTTTATTATATAGCGTGGAGGAAATAAGTATTTGATCCCCTGGAGATACTCATTCAAATTTTAGACTGATTTCATAGACATTTATTTGCAAGTGGGCAAACTTACAAAATGTGCAGGGGATGAAATACTTCATACTTCCTCCACTGCGTGCTGCATTGTTGGAGGAGTTCAGGTCAGAAGGATTTCATTGAAACGTCTAAACTGTAGCTGCTGAGCATATGACAATAACACCTTTGAATCTTTGAAAATGGCATGCCTTCACCCAGAGAGGAATCTGCCACCTGGGCTTTGTGAGCAGCGTTGTCTCAAGTATCGCTACCCGGCGCTGAGACTAAAAGGAAAAATAACTCTCTCCTTCCCTTGGCTTCGGGCCCAGGACCCCGAGGGCCTCCAGAACAAAACAGCCTCTGTCTCTGCTCCAACTGCAGCAGCTGCTCAGACCCTCCAGTAGACTCTTAAAGGTCTCCTACCCTGCTATTTTTAGGCATATGTTACAGGTCTCAGATATACATACAAATTGTAACACTTTATTTTTTTTAAAAAGGTACAAATCTGCACCATCAACTAGTTATTCATTAACATGCATATTAGTAATATATTGGCTCTTTATTAGTCATTATAAAACACTTATTAATACCATATTCTACAAGTACTCGGCCATTAGCTGAGAGTTTGTCCTCAATAACCCTCTAATAATTAGTGCTTATTTATTGCAAGTGAGGACGTTGTTGAACATGAGTTAGGGTCTTAATATGCTCAATATGGTCCTAATGAGGCATTCTCTCATAACACCTAACAAATATGGTCTATTCTTATGTAACAAGACATGAAACTAAAAGTGTTAATTGTGTCGAAATAACTCAAAATGTGGGTTTTCTAACTCAGAATGTGTTCCCTATTTGAAAGTGAAGTCTTGTTCATAACTGATAAGCTGGTAGTTTGACTCTAATATGTTCATGAACAACTAGTTGATGGTGAATATGTGTAACCTAAATCTAAAGTGTTACCATACAAATATATATAAAAAACATGTTTATGAAGTGCTTTGCTCAAAATACCAAACAGATCATTGCAGCCTCAAAGCCCTCTATTTCAGCTGTTACTAAAGTGCTGATTCTGGGTCAGTAGCTACCAGCAGAAACTCAGCTGCCGGGATTAAACTCCATATCATGTTCCAAACCACATCAAGGATTCTCTCTGAAACAGGATGGAGCTTAAACTCTTTCTCTCTCTCAGGTTTACCACAAGGTGACTTCCTTTTGATTTCCTGCTTCTTCACACAGACTCTCTCCAGTACAGGTTAGCTCTGAGTGTTAGCATGCTAATGTAAACAAAGACCATGTTACTTCCAGAACACGTCTCATTGTTTCTGACAGCAACCTTTCTGATTGGCCCGTGGGTGTAAAGCCCGCCCACATTTTAGTAATGTCGTCATGACGCAGTAAATCTGGATCACCTCCGTTGTTCCCCCGTTTTTAGAGATGTGGGTACGGAGGAAAAGAGAGGGGGGTTTGTTTTCTGACACTTTGTGAGTCTCCTGACACACGGGGACACACCGGAGACACACCGGGGACACACCGGGAACACACCGGGGACACACCGGGGGCACACCGGGGACACACCGGGGGCACACCGAGGGCACACCGAGGGCACACCGGGGGCACACCGAGGGCACACCGAGGGCACACAGAGGGCACACCGGGGGCACACCGGGGACATACCGGGGGCACACCGGGGGCACACCGGGGGCATACCGAGGGCACACTGAGGGCACACCGGGACACACCGGGACACACCGGGGGCATACCGAGGGCACACTGAGGGCACACCGGGGGCACACCGGGACACACCGGGGACACACCTGGACATAAAAAAAGGTCATTTTGTATAATAGGAGCTTTAGAGCTCAGCTTGCAGACCTCTGCATCACTCTCAGTTAAGACCCACCTGTTCCGCACCTCATTTCACTGACTGTCCTTTTTTATAAAACCATATTTGATTCAGAACGCTCCTTGGATAACTTTTGATTTTATCATATTCTCTCCTTCCTCATTGTGAGGCACCTCGAGATGATGTTTTTAAAAGTGTGCGATATAAAAGGAAATGTATTATTAGTTTAGAAATGAGTCATGCCCAGAAGAATGAACCTCTGGGTGATCACAATATGTACAAAGTGGAGGCTTCTGAGTGGGGAAGCTGAGTTGACCCAGAGATGAACAGATCTCATTCAGCTCTGAGTGCAGAGTTGATTTAAGCTCGACATACAGAGCGGCTTCACGGGCTAACCTTGCTTTTAATTTGCATCCAGAGAAAAGGAAATAAGGCAGATACTATCATGCTGGCAGGCTAATCAAAATAGTCAAATGCAGCAGCTCTGCACTCGAGGAAACAGAAACCCAGGAAGGAAGGAAATACCAGAGACACCAGGCTGCGTTTCACTTCTCTTATTTTTCATTTCCTCGCTTCTCGGTATCACCGGAAGTTGATTTGTCTGCGTCATCTTGAGCACCGTCCCAGTGGCCTTATTTTTGTAATTCCGATGAAATCCTCAGACACTCGCCCCGCCCCCTTACTGTGTATCGCTCACTGATTGGACGATGCAGGCATGCATTGATCTGATGCTTCTTGACATGAGAGACGTTTCCCAGCGGAGTGAAAAAAATTAATGAACCTCACGGGAGTCACTCCTCAGTTTAAACTGTGTTTTGTTTCAATTCATGTTTCATTTAGTTACAAATATGTGATATATCTGAACAACAAAGTGGTCAAAAATCATTTTCTTTATTTATTGGAAACATTTTCATGATCGCTTTTTTCGTTTTATATTTTCATTTACTGTCATTTCCATTCAGTCAGTCATTAAGTGCTATTAAAATGTTAATGTGCTACATATCCACACAAACAAACAAAGTGTGCAATCCAATGAATGTTAATCTAACTGGGTTTTGATAGATAATATATATATTTTTTTCCTCTCAATTATTTTATTTCTATTGTTCAATATTAATCAAACTATTGTTCGTTTATACATTTCAAGAATGGCGTTTATCTTTTTTGAGAATGAGTTCTTATTTGATTTTATTTATTGGGGTCTACAACAGATGATACAAATGTTTGTGTCAGTAAGTGTGTGGCGGGGGTGTTTGTGAAAATAACGGGGACAGAGCTGCTGTCAGTCGATCAGCTGTGCGGCGTCATCACAAACGGACGTCGCTTCACGTGACGCTCCGGAGGAAAGGACGTCCCATTGCTCTTAAAACTGTTCAAACTTAACCTGTTCAAAATTACACCACGATTATTTAAATAATTGTTTTAATGATAATGAGAATCTTGTAGCCCTAACGTTGGGAACACCATCCTCTTGATCACCGCTCATTTGCTCCAGTTTGATACCTTAGAGTTGCTTTTACATTGTCAAAAAGAACACAAACTCACGTTCACTTTAGTGTGATTTAATATATATATAGTGTTACCTGTGGTGAGAAAGCTCTGTTGCTTCCCCTGAAGCCTCGTTAGAGCGGACGCTTCTGGCCTGGCTGTTGGGAGAGCTTTTGTCCGAGCCTCTCCTCCTGGAGTCGGAGGATAAAGCGTCTGAAGGAGGAGAGCAGGAGCTCCTGTGATCTTCCACCAGAGTGCCATCGCTGTGGTCTGATGCTGCGCCTGCAGAGGAACAGAGGTTATGAGGGGTTTGTAGCAGAGAGGGTTAAAGTACACATCCTTTCCTCAAGTAGAAGTACAGATACTCGTGTTTAAAAATACTCTGGTGAAAGTAGAAGTACTGATTAAACTTCTTTACTCAAGTCAAAGTAAAGAGGCTTTGAAATGTCCTTCAGTAAAAAAGTACCCATAACTACTTCTTTAGAGAAGACCAGGAAATGATGGATACACGGATCGTGTTCAAATCAATAGGCACGCAATGACTCTAAATAATAATGATCACGCCACCAAACACACATTCAGACTAAAGGAACCAGCCTGTTTGGAAAATGAGAGAAGTAGAAAGTACAGGTATTTGAGTTCAACATGTAAGAAGTAGAAAGTACAGGTATTTGAGTTCAACATGTAAGAAGTAGAAAGTACAGGTATTTGGGTTCAACATGTAAGAAGTAGAAAGTACAGGTATTTGTGTTCAACATGTAAGAAGTAGAAAGTACAGGTATTTGTGTTCAACATGTAAGAAGTAGAAAGTACAGGTATTTGGGTTCAACATGTAAGAAGTAGAAAGTACAGGTATTTGTGTTCAACATGTAAGAAGTAGAAAGTACAGGTATTTGTGTTCAACATGTAAGAAGTAGAAAGTACAGGTATTAGAGTTCAACATGTAAGAAGTAGAAAGTACAGGTATTTGAGTTCAACATGTGAGAAGTAGAAAGTACAGGTATTTGTGTTCAACATGTAAGAAGTAGAAAGTACAGGTATTTGAGTTCAACATGTGAGAAGTAGAAAGTACAGGTATTTGAGTTCAACATGTGAGAAGTAGAAAGTACAGGTATTTGAGTTCAACATGTGAGAAGTAGAAAGTACAGGTATTTGAGTTCAACATGTAAGAAGTAGAAAGTACAGGTATTTGAGTTCAACATGTGAGAAGTAGAAAGTACAGGTATTTGAGTTCAACATGTGAGAAGTAGAAAGTACAGGTATTTGAGTTCAACATGTGAGAAGTAGAAAGTACAGGTATTTGAGTTCAAAGTGTAAGAAGTCAAATTAAAAAGTCGTCAGAAAAATAAGTAACAAAGTATTTGTACTCTACTTCTTCCCACCTCTGTTTGTAACCATGTGTCCATATAGAGAGCATTTGATTGATTTCCTTTCATATGAAAAAAGAAGAATGATCGAAATCGCTCACCTATTCTTTTGTGTTTTGAGGAGGCAGGAGTTGATCCGGAGGAGAGATGAGGGGAGTGAATCGACGAGTGAAGAGACGAGTGAAAGGATGAATGCTGGGAACTGATGCCTCCTGTACTTTTGTCATACGGTGACCTCCTCATCAGCTCCTCAAAGTGACTGTTCACACTGACAGAGAGCAGAGGGGAAACACACGATCAATCACTTCTAAAACACAGATCAGAATCCGTTACACAACACAAAAATATATATATCCTTTACCCGCCACTGAGCCTGCAACCCCGCTTTGAAGAAATGTGCAGAGCAACACAGGCTCACTGCAGCCACTAATGATAACACACACTTTGCCAAATATCAGCATTTTCTTTCTTTTCATGTTTTGGCAGAGATTGCAAAGCGGCAAAGTATTATAACTTATTGTTCGAGCAAAGGGATTGCACAATTATATTATGTATTTATTTTTTTGAGCACACAGACTTATGGAGCATTTTTTTATTACCACTGTTCTAGCAAAGGAATGCTCACGTTCATATTGATGTATTTTAATAAATGTTAATTTGGCCCATTACTATTTGTGTTGGGGGGCCGACTTTTGTTTTGACAGAAAAAGTTTGAGACCCACTGCATTAGTGTGACGTGACTGCCATCTAGTGGTCACTTTAAAAACTGCCTTCCACTCATTCATTTTCCTTACCTGCGTGAGATGGAGCCTCTCTTTAACTGTGCGCTCGCTCCGCTGCTGTGCAATGACACAAAGTCGTCTTCATACACCGCTGCGTCTACAGGGCCGTTAGCAGAGGGGGGAGAGAGAGCAGAGGGGGGGTTCCTCTCACTCCCTGCAGGAAGAGAGGGAGACACAGCAGACAGAGGAGACATATTAAGGATCTTATAGCAGCCAGGTATATATTGTAGTTATTAACGGCATATATATATATATTGCACATCATTTGTATTTCACAGCAAGTTGTTGGTATGAACACTACAGTTTGATGCGTAGCTCTCTAAGTTACACATTTCCACATTGATCCAACACCAGGTTGAGTTGCACACAAAACAGATGTGGAACAAATATAAATATATACATCTTCACAGGTACAGGCAACAATAGAAATGGATAACATAGCAGGAGGTGGAGGAAAGGAAATGGATGTGCAGTATTAACAATATCTACATAGGCTAGAAGGAGAGGGGACTGGATTTTATTTACAAGTAAAGGTAAGACGATACAATTTGTGTGTTTTACAGAATGCTGATATGAAATACAAAAACATACAACGCCGAACCAACAGGCTGGCTCCCAATGACAGATTAAAGGTGGTTTTAAGAGCTTTTTGGGGTTCATGTGTGAACATCTGGCTCTGACACTAGCCAGTACCTCCCAATCCATAGACCTCAGCGGAAAGGTACTCGTATGTTTAATAATAGGGGTGGGGGAAATCATCGATACAGCAGAGTATCGCGATGCTTTGCGATATTGTATCGATACACGGACGCCAAGTATCGATATTTTATTATATGTAACTATTCATATTGCAAATCCAAATGAACGTTTTTGGTAACAATTGCTTTTTCAATCCACTAGATGGTGCTGAGCTTCTTCTTGTGCGGTCATGGCCATGGGTGAAGAGAGTGGGATTGGCAGGAAGTTAGTCAAAACAAAGATGTAAATATTAGGGCTGTCCCGAATACAATTCTTCGGGCTCCGGATATTCGGTAGTAATCAGCCGCGAATATTCGGTGCTGAGAGATTTGTATTTTTATTTTTTATTTTTTTTTATTTCAAAAAGGTTTCATAACACGCCCCGAATCCGAGACACCCGACAACACGCTGTTAAGCAGAATCGCAGAAAGAGCATACTATTACGATTTATATTTATTTATTGTCTCAGTACTCGCAAACATTCAAACTATTGCTGTATTGTTGAGGATGTTGATGGCTGGGATGCGTACAGTATGGACACAAGTTATTATTAGGCTGAGCTACTCAACTTTATGCCGTTGCCTTAGCCCCAGATGTTCCCACATTACTCCTATTATTTTCAATATTCGGATAAAATTTAAAAACTAATATAAAAAACTATTCGGTTGCTTGCTTGCAAATATTTTCCAAGCAAAGTAAGTGCTCGTTTTTATCATGTGTAGCGTTACTGTTTAAACGGCGGATAAAGCAGCTTCACCATGGCAACTTGACAACAGCTAAGCTAAGCTAGGCTACTACTCACAGCATCCAGGTGACTTTTCAGAGTTGTTGTTCCACCGTGGTAGGCCAGTTTCTTATCGCATATTTGGCACACTGCCTTCTTCTTACCGTCGTCCAATTTAAAATGGTCCCACACATCTGAAGTCTTCGGCATTTTGTGTGTGAAACGAGGTGAAGCGAGGTGAAGCGAGCCGTTTGCGTTCGTGACTGTGAGTGAACGTGATATCAGGAGCACAGGCTGAGATTGTATATATTTCCGCATTTTAACAGTGCAATTAAAAAGTATAAATATAGTATAAGAATATGGCAATTCGCTTTTATTAATAGCATACATTTAGAAAAAAATATATATGTTTTTGAAAAAAAATAAAAAAAATAATATCCGAATAATGAAATTGAAACCCGAATAGTTGGCCAACGAACGAATATTCGAAAAGTCAGATATATTCAGGTATAGCCCTAGTAAATATATATATATATATATATCGTATCGCAATACTATACAATACCATCGTGGCTTTCTTGTACATATCATATTCTATTTATTTGTTATTATATATGTTGCGTTGTTGGAGGAGCTCAGGTCAGAAGAATGTCATTGCCGTTTCTACACTGTAGCTGCTGTATGGTATGGTATCATTACTAACCTGTAAGTCTGCCCTGAAGGTTCTTGGTGTAGATGCTGATGACGCTCAGGGGGCTCCCTTTGTTCAGCTCCTCCCAGGGTGCTTTGCTGCTGTCCTGCTGTGCGTAGCTGAGGGTTGAGCACCTGGCCGCCTCCCTCTGAAACTCCGACAGCCTGTGGTAGTCCTTCCTCTGCCCCGCGCAGTACTCCGCTGCCTCCAGGCGCTCTGCTGCTGCTGCTCGGGGGAAACGACCGTGTGAGGTGGAGGGGGGGTGAGGAGGACTGACATCATCCTCAGAGAAACTCCCCTCACTCAGCAGCGGACCTTCGCTGATGGACCCGGCACTGGAGTCAAGAGCCCCATTCTTATCCTCTCTTCTTGATTCTCCGTTATCCACTCTCTCCACTCTGTCCAAGCCGTTGACCAGCCTCTCCCTCTCATGTGTGTTGAGCCCTGTCTCGTCGGCAGGTGTGTGTGGATTGTTCGTAAAGGTGTGTGTACCCTTGTTGTCTTTCTGTCCCCTGAGTGCATGTAGATGTCCTGCTCCTGGTAGAGCCGTGCCATTGTATGAACTTGTATGACCTGTGCTGGTCAGAATCCTCTGGATCCTCGACGCCACGTCATCGTTTTCGGCCCAGCTTCCAGCGTCAGGATCCCCCTGAGAGGGTCTTATAACATCCATGGAGGTTTCTAAATCTGAATCAGAAACAGAAAGAGGGTTAGTAACAGGTGGGTTGACACGTACGAGGAATTTGACTTGGTGTCGTGGTGCATACATACAAGTCAAACTAAAAAGTAAAACAAAAATGTAAGAACTATTTTAAGAAAAAAGGGAATAATAACAAATAGTCAAAAATATCAGCATTTACATTGAAATATTCAGGAACATTGACATTACAGACCAACTGACCTTCTCTCTGAGACATGCAAAGAGAACATTTGAAAAGTACTGGAGGAACTGGAAATGTTAAGTGAAACCAAACTGATGTCCGATCACCTACTTGCTGTGTTTTGAAAATGTGCTTTACTTAACCCTGCACCCCCTAACACTCACTGAAGAGTCATAGGCCCAGGATAGAGAATTTAAAAAAGGTCAATCATGGACAAAGTGGCCCAAAGACCCTGAGAGTGTGATGTCACCCTGCCTCTGTTAGCCCTACACGCCTGAATATGTATACACGTATGCACATCAGAGTCCTGCACGGGTCTGATTTTCAAGACCCGCTCCCGCCCCGCGACGTGCAATACAGAACCCGCCCCGCTACCCGCACATATTGCCAATTAGTTCCGCAAACCGCCCCGAACATCCTATGAGCAGTGAAAACGTGCAATTATTAACACACGCAGTTGCATATTTGTCTCAAAAAGCGTGGGATGTTGGTTATTCTCTCCATCTACACCAAAAGTCTCCCAGACGATGGATTTCACTCTTGAGGAAGAGTTATTGAAAATGCTGTATTCTCCGAGCTCCGCCTTCACCTCAGCCATTTTGAATGTGGCGCGCTCAGCAGCAGATCGATGCGCTGTAGATGTTATGATCATGTGCGGTCCAGCGGGGGAGAGGTCCGAGGATTTAAACATTAAACTACATTTTTTATATATTTATTACGCAACACCCGCGAGCCGACCCGCATCACCTTTGCTTTACCCAGAACCGAACCCAGAAAACAGCGTTTGAAAAAATACCACCCGCGAATCACTTTTTTTGCGGGTCACACGTCCTGCATCGGGTCGGGTACCCGCGGCAGGACTCTGATGCACATACTGTTGGAGCATCTAAGGAGATACATGTGTATACAATTGTATAGATGTACGTATTGTATGTATGTTTATTATGTGTAATATTTTCTACAACATACTTTTTACCCAGGATGACCCTGTCTTGTAACAAAAACGAAAAAACAATTAAAAAAAAGTTTTCCAAAAAAGAAATAGAATGGAATCAAATATGTGCAGTAATAAAAAGAACAGTACCGTAGTTGACTCCCTCCCCAGCGATCTTGCGCGCCTCGCTCTCGATGCGGTTGGAGAGGGAAGCCGCGGTGGCCTTCAGGGCTTCGATGCGGGACATCTTAGAGTTCGGCCTGATGGAGGGAGATGGTGTCGGGCGCTGCTTCACCGCAGACTCCATCCTGAGCAGGTGGGACAGGAGGTGGTCTCCATAAGGAGCCATGGTGCTGCTGCTCAGACGCTCAGGCTGCAGCAGAGAGGCAAGGCCAGTATCCAGATCATTCCTGCAAGAGGGAGGGAACAAGGGACGAAGTCAGCAGGAGTACAAACACAACAACATGCAGGAGAAGTGTTTTGAACAAATGTAAAAGAACTGGTTTTCTTTCAGATATCGAGTGAGAGTAAAACCCTGTACTCAATCAACAACTGTATTAATCCCACAAGGGGCAATTCATAAAGTTTAATACAGTTAAAAGGTTTTTCTTTTAAACTTGATTATTTATTTATTGTGATGCTACGGACTATATGGTGTAAATTGGAATGATCCACATCCAGGCTCCTGGGTGTATCCGTGTGCTTCCTTCCTGTATCTTCCTGCCTGTGGACATAAGCTGCTCATAACCAAATGCCCCATGTGGGATTAATAAAGTTGTTGATTGATTGATTGATTGATCGATCGATTGATTGATTGGTTGGTTGGTTGAGGTCCACCAGGAGTGACAAATACAAAAACATGCAGGAAATATATATTTTTTTTAATGGAAAAGAAGCGGTTTTCTTAAAGTCTCAGATGAAGAAGAATTGGGTGAGAGTGAAGGACCTGAGGAACCTTGCAAGTGTTCTTGTTTGTTAGTTAGTTTAGTTCTCGGTTTTCATTCATAATAAGGTACAGGCACATATTAAGTACAGGCAACAAATAAGGACAGTACGAGTAGACAATAGCTTAAAATAAATATAAATAAATAAGTGATTAAATAATTATGAATGAATAATAAATACAAATAATAATAAATAAAAAGTCTAACGGCAGACTGACAGGACATACCACTGAAAATTGTTTATTTTAAAATGAAACAGGAAAATAAGGTCTGAAACATGTTATGTCATGCTATCTAAAAACAAATCCAATAGTTGGCTTACTAGCTTCTACCCGCTAAAGCAGTGCTTCTCAAAGTGTGGTCCGCGGACTACTGGTGGTCCATGAGCGCCCCCCTAGTGGTCCGTGAGTATATTGGTAACATTTCACATTTGAAATGAATAAATACATTTAAGTTTTCCGCACTCTCGCGGGAATATCTCCGCAATGGAGCGAGCTTAAGTTTCACTTTGCTTCGATTGCATGATATAGCCCAGCTCAACACCTTCATCACCTTCATTCCTTATTCCTAAGTATGTATGCTGTGTGTATTTGTCGTCTTATGTTGTGATGTTTTTTTGTTTTGATGGCACCCTTGAAAGGGAGAAGCATTTATTATCTCATTGTACATTTATAATGTCCTTGGCAGAGATGGGGTCGTTACTAAAAAAATGTATTATATTACACTACTTCGTTACTCTCTACATAAAGTAACTCGTTACTTTACTCGCCGAGCACGTACGAACTGCGCATGCGTGAGTGGCAATAACTCTCCTTACCAGCAGGCGGCGGTAGTGTGTATTCGTCATTTAAAACAGGTAACAACCGGAAGACAGAGAAGAAGAACAGACTACGTGATATAAACAAATAGCGTGTGCGTTAGCTTCACCTTAGCATGTGTTCTTTGCAGGTGCTTGTTGAGGTTTGACGTGGTGTTTACAGCAGTGGATAACAGCTTCTGGCCTGGACACAGTTTGTACCTCACCGTCACATTCCTGTCTATTCTTCGGACGAACTCAAAATAATGGGCATACCTCCACCCCTCGAGAGTTATCGCTGAGTCAGCCATGTTTATGCAGCAC
>NC_136912.1:94713273-94795773 GCF_949606895.1 Notothenia rossii
AATATAACATGTTCAGTTTCAAAATATCTACAGTGAGCTGGAAGAAGATGTTTGGACCTTGCTTATAACTCTAACTAATAATAATAACGTGTGTGTGTCTAAATTCCTTCATTTTTAAACGAGCAGAAATCTATAAAATCATTTTGACTGTTTCCTGTCCATCTCTGATCTTCATCTTTGTCACATCTCTATCCTGTCTGCATCAACAAGTGACTGCAGCAGATTTATAATAAAAACAGCACAGCTAAAGACCCAGACTGAATGCTAAATGAGGCTTTGGGGGGGGGGGGGGGGGGCTTGCCATGGCAACTGTAATCTGTGCCCCAAATTGAACATTTACAGGATCTAATCCAGACAGTTTATAATTTTTTTTCCGATGATGGCTGCAGTGCGCCGCTGGAAATCAGGCCATGTCTCATTGTGCAGCCGACCAGGAGAGCCAGTCGGTCTCCATTCCTTCCGGTCAGTGGTAACCAGTACAGATGCAGCTGACTGTGTGTGTGTGTGTGTGTGTGTGTGTGTGTGTGTGTGTGTGTGTGTGTGTGTGTGTGTGTGTGTGTGTGTGTGTGTGTGTGTGTGTGTGTGTGTGTGTGTGTGTGTGTGTGTGTGTGTGTGTGTGTGTGTGTGTGTGTGTGTGTGTGTGTGTGTGTGTGTGTGTGTGTGTGTGTGTGTGTGTGTGTGTGTGTGTGTGTGTGTGTGTGTGACTCCACTAGAGTCCAACCAAAAACTCTTTATTTATTGATATTGTCTGGCAGTCTAGCTGTGGGTCCCAGACATGAACAGTCTCTATAAGTCTGGAGGTATTTCTTGTATCAGTTTTTAACCGTTCAACTACCGTCTAAATTACCAGATTAAAAGTTATACGAGTCTTAACATAGAAAGAAAGACAATACCTACGTTTTTTTAATTTATTTTTGTTTGATTCGGTTTGACTATTGTAAAGGCCTGTTTTCTTTGTTACCTGTGTGAAAAGTTTGTTATTATATTTTGAGCAAACCCATTTCACAATATCATCCAAACCATCGGAGGTGAAGCAACTCATCAACTGTGAGTAACACAAAAAATATGAAGGAAAGCAAAACACGTTAGAAATGTCTGTTTAAGGCGTCTAGTGGCTTGATGGAAAATAAGGAAGGAAGCCACGACAACATCTTCCAATTACATACTGTAGGTCTACTACAGGTAACAACACCTAAAGGTGGGGTAGGTAATTCACTTCAGAAACCCTTGTTGTTATATTCCATGGAATGCTCTTAACATCCAGATAGCAATGAATACATTAAATGCTTTGACAATAAATATATAAAAAAAAGTCATCTGTGGAAGCCGTGTCGCTGTAAAAAGCACGACCAATCATCCGAGCCGGCCCGGCTAAAGTAACTGGATGGCCTACCTGCCTGTCAGCCTTCCATCTGGGCACAAACTTATCTCGTGCCCTCATTGGTCATGTGCACGTTCGTGTGTGTTGGAGGAGGGGCTCTGTAAGGAAGTCTGAAGGAAGGGGCAGATTTATTTCGGCTGCATACTAGGGGTGCAACAACTAATCGACTTAATCGATTAAAATCGATGACCAAATTAGTTGCCAACTAATTCACTCGTCGATTTGTTGGTGACGTCATCACGTGTGTTTTACGCGCCGTTAAACTCCAACGTTATCGGTCTTTTTATCGGTACTGGAGACATTTAAAACGCATGTCTATGTATTATTGCTACAAAAACATTATATCACAGTTTTAGTGTCGCCAACTCCGTTCCTAATATGCAATAATTATACTACAAAATGTGTCTGATGTATTTTCGATCTTTCCAATCCAAACGAGAGATCTCCCTCTCCCCGGTCTGTGTGCGGGGGGGCGGGGCAGTTTACACACACGCGGCTGCAGCAACACACACACAGAGCAGATGGCGGAGAGAACTAAGCGCTCCGAGGTGTGGTTAACCTATACCCGTCTCGATGTGGACAATGCTCGTTACCAAACGTGCGATAAGAGTTTAGCATGTAAGGGCGGTAACACGAGCAGTTTGTCTAAACATTTATCAAAAGTGCACCACATCCAGACGGAGGAATGCACCGGGTTCCACTGTCTTTCTAGAAGCTCTGTAGCCTCGTCCACGAGTAACGTCTCCACGTCAGGTGTTATGTATGCTAGCAGCAACACACGGAGTTAACTACATTATACAAACATGGGTTAATGATTAGAGGTAACTGAGATATTTAGTTTGTTAAAGTTTCAGCTATTCTGTTCACAGTTTTGTCATCAGATTATTTAATACCATTTGTTAAAACATTGCTGTTTCTTTTTATGTGAAATATTATTTATTTAATTTGAAAAACCGTTAAGAGTAGCCTACCGTTAAAGGACAGGATCGATAAGCAGTATAAAAGTAATACTACAGTTAAAACCTTAACGATCAGATTAATCGTTTCATTCATCGATTATCAAATTAGTCGTTTGTTGCAGCCCTACTGCGTACTTTCAAATTCTAGCGCACTCGACCTGGTTTCTCCGTTCTTACCTACCCTACCTTTAATGCAGAATCAGCAAAACTGCACATATTTTATTTTATTATTCTGAGTATTTTGTCATAGTATACTGCTCGTAGTTTGTTGGTATGTAACAAATAAATGTGTTTATGTGTCGTATGTGAAAACTTACTTGGCAATAAATCTGATTCTGATTCTGATCGATTTGAGAGGCGACTGTTGGATAGCAAGAAGAGAGAACAGATGAAAGTAAAATGAGACGGGAGATGTCTGAACGAAGGGGGGTTGAAGGTAGACGTTGGTTTGCATGCAGGCGTGTAAATAATGCAGAGTAGACATTTTTGACATCTAGCTGACTCTTCAAACCGCAGCTGAAAGCTAATCACCTTTTCTATTTGTGTCACTTTCCTTCTACCTTTGGACACGTCGATGAGAGCGTGTGAAGCACTGCGTGAAGCCTTAAAGAGATGCAGTTACAGCAGAGGTGGCTGCGATAGGTTTAGTTATTAAAATTAGAGATGGACACCAAACAAAAAGAACTATTGGTGTGTGAACATCTGGAAAACTAGATGGTCATGAACCGAACCATCAGAACCAGTGACATTATTATCAAACATGTACCTGCAGAAGTGAGAAGGGACGCCTTGATGAATAAAATAAAGTATTAGCTGGGTGTGCTGCTGGGGTCCTGACATGGTCATATAAGACATAGTGAGTGTAGTGGTGTGTACAGAGGGAGAGAGTGAGTAGAGAGTGAGTGTAGATGTGTGTACAGAGGGAGAGAGTGAGTGTAGATGTGTGTACAGAGGGAGAGAGTGAGTAGAGAGTGAGTGTAGATGTGTGTACAGAGGGAGAGAGTGAGTAGAGAGTGAGTGTAGATGTGTGTACAGAGGGAGAGAGTGAGTGTCGTGGCGTGTAAAAGGGGTCAGAGGTCACTCTCCCACCTGCTCTGCTCAGTCTGTCAGCTGGCAGCTCCTCCTCTCGGGGCAGCTTGGGAACCGGACCCAGAACCATCTTCACCAGCTTCTGGCCGTCCCTCCACGACGCAGGGCTGATCACTGCAGAGAGACAACATTATTATTATTATTCTCAAGTCATTTGTATTTCCACACGTATATCTTTACTTTTTACATTTGAATGCTATTTTATTTCTATTTCAGAAATATTGTGTCTTAATTTTTCTTATGTTCATTGCCTTGTTTTTTATGCTGCTGCAACGCAAACATTTCCCAAATTGGGATCAATAAAGTATCTATCCATCTATCAGATAATATTAATAATACATTTACTTAAAAAAAAGGCAACTTTCCAGACTCTCAAGGTCTATATATAATATAATCAATCAATAAAAACAGAAAAACAGAGGGCGTGTGATGTCCTATCCTTTGTTTACATTAAAGGCCCGGACACACCAAGACGATTTTGGACGTCGATGGGCGTCACGCCGACGATGAGCCCTACTCAGATTGGTGTGTCCCGAAAACCCACCGATTCAACATGTCGAATCGGTGGGCAGTCGGCCAAAGGCTGTCGGCAAAAGAAATCACTCTGATTGGCTGTTCAGCTTAGCGAATCAGTGCATGAGATGCGTTACTATAGTTACTGCCCCAGCTACTAAACTATAATGGAAAGGCAGCATAAAGTGAGCCTGGTCTACCTAGGACTAACTATACCGTACTAAGCCGAGCGAGGCCCTGCAGTGGAAATGCGCGGATGCTGCTGGGGAAGAACGTTGCAATTCAATACAGTCCATGTTGACCTCATGACCGCATGGCAAGGCTCATATATGCAGACATGCCACCACAAGCAGCACAGACTCACTTCAACACATTCAAACGAGTGATTCAAGAAGGGAAAAGACACCATTTGATAAACGAGGTGCGCTGCTTTAGTGAGACTAATCTAAACGGTCACTTGATCTAAACCCAGTGATGTGGAAAACATGAAGACCGTGTAGTTTTTCAGAAGTTGCACGAACGTTATGAAACAAAAAGGACTTGTTTTTGCAGTTTGCCGAAATCCCCTCCAGTGCATGTTCTTCTTTAGAAACTATCTGGCAGACAAATGTGTTTTTGTATACACACTGCCATCCCTGCTGATCAGTTTGTCTCTGTGTGTGGAGAGAGTCAGATGTGTGGAGCTGCTTAAGAGTGTAGAAAACATTTAATATCAAATGTCTCTACATGGACTGATCCCACGGGCCATGAGACCGGTAAACACCTGAACTTTTGAAAGAACACTGTTGGAGTGACCTAAGCTGTTCATGGTCATATCTACACAGTAGCTATGAACACATGACGATAAAAGCCTTGCATCTTGAATCTAGAGCTATTCCACAATCCCCCAGAGAGAGGTCCCTGGTAATGAAGCTGTGCGTCCGCTCACCAAGCAGCTGTTTGTGCTGCAGACTGAACCTGGCCACAGATTTCAGTTATTTATAGAAAGCAGCCAGACTTCAGGGACGAGTACAAGAGTTGGAAGAAACCCAAAGCTGAAACCAGGAGAAAGCTCCGGCAGAGAAGAGATATCCATCTGCACTCAGCTTTGACGCTTTCCACAATTAAATCTGAATTATTTCTGAATGTTTCTTTTATACCAAAAACATATTTAGTTAAATCTGAATAATACAGTTTGTTGGCGTGGATATCTCTGCGGCGCAACAATGTTGGAAACGGTATTTTAACACATATACACTTTAGGAAATATTGTGCTCCTGCAAAAAGAGAGCTTTAGCTTGTGTTAACCAGAACGCTCTGCTCCATAGCTTCTCTTGGATAACTGGACTTAAACTCCCATTGTGCATTTTAAATTGAGTATGTAATAATCCATTCTTTACACAATTAATGTATATATATATAATATCCTGCTTTATTTATTTTGTTACTGTACATTTGTATTTCAACATGTATATTCTCTACTTTTTTTTAAATGCTATTTGTTTACATTTTAGATTGTTTATTTCAAGTCTTTTAATTTCTCTAATGTTCAGTGCCATGTGTTGTTATGCTGCTGCTGCAACGCAAACATGCCCCAAATTGGGATCAATAAAGTACTTCTTATCTTGTCATGTGTCCATTTGGGAGCATCTTTGTAAATATGTGTGTGTGTGTGTGTGTGTGTGTGTGTGTGTCAGCTGTGCAGAGTGACAGCAGTATGTGGCTGTGACTTTTCTATGCGTGTGTTACACAAACTGCATGTCACACATACTGAACATTTCTTTAGGGGATAAGAGTCCACACACACACACACACACACACACACACACACACACACACACACACACACACACACACACACACACACACACACACACACACACACACACACACACACACACACACACACACACACACACACACACACACACACACACACACACACACACACACACACACACACACACACACACACACACACACACACACACACACACATCTCTGCAGCATTTATGACATCATTAAAATTCAAATGAAAGACTTTATGGTAATTTGATGTTAAGCTTGTAATTTGCATTTGAACAAAGACAAGCACACTCAGAGAAGCAGCAGGGAACGTTCTAAGCCCAGTTAAAGCTCCACATGTTATGCTCTCATCGACCTGGGATCAATTCCTGCTAGATGGTTCCACTTAGTGAGCTTCCTTATTGTCTCAGACCTGAGGATTATAATACCTGGTTTGGCGGTTGTTTCAGAGGAAGGGGCCGCTCTGTGGACCTTCCTCACAGGTCTGGGGGGCCTCCTCTCTCTGGATCTGTCTGCTCTCTGTTCCTTCTGATGCTGCTGTCTGGACCTGGTGCTCTCTGGACACACAAGCAGACAATAAGCAACACAAACCGACTGATATTTCTTTATTCAACTAAAGAAAATTGCTGATGAGTTTTAGCTATCCGGCAAACGGTAAGACTGTCACTGACGGCACATTCGAGATGTCAAATAGACAAATACAACTTAGAAAAACAAGCCCTTGTATCTCTGATGTAATAAACCAAAACTAGAGAGGCACTGATCGATCGGCTACTGATCATATCCATTTTCTTCATGTCTAATTGAAACAGAAGTGGCACATTGTGGCAGCACAGCAGTGTGGAAGTTGAGAACGAGTGAAAAATACATGAAGCTTATTATCTGTAACACAACAAGGCGTCAGGAGTCATCTTAAAAACAAGGTTCTAATAGGTCTCATAACTTGGTGGGGTTTGGGAGAAAATGCAAGTTATTTCAAAGTGAATGTTTAATAATTAAGATACAATTTCATTTTCCACGTAAGAAAAGTGTTTAATTATATTGCACTGAATGAAAATTGGAACAAGCTAAATGTGGAACATGCAGCTCAGACTTAAATAACAACAAATCAATCGGTGCATCTCAACCAGAGACTTTGATTAAACACTGAGTTAATTTATGCAACACTCGTCTCTGGAAAACAGCTGATCCAATCTATCTAGACCTCGTACAGATCTATAACTCCATGCCATGCATTCAGTGCAATCAATAGTTTGCTAATGCATTTTAACAGTCAGCTCAATATACTCCAGGCCATAGGGTCCAAATCAAACTAGATAAAAGCTCGGGAACAAACAAGAACCAGAGCAGAGCAGAGTTACCGATCGCTCTGAGCCCAGGTGAAATCATAAACAGGGTTCCTGCAGGTTTCACCAACTCAAATGTAAGACTTTTTGAGACCACTTTGAATAGAATTTAAGACCCATTTCACGGCAAGAAAGTATGAAGGAAAGAAGGAATACGTAGTAAATGCATTCATGTTCAACATAAGAACGATGACTGAACATAACAGTACAGAACTGTGTGTGTGTGTGTGTGTGTGTGTGTGTGTGTGTGTGTGTGTGTGTGTGTGTGTGTGTGTGTGTGTGTGTGTGTGTGTGTGTGTGTGTGTGTGTGTGTGTGTGTGTGTGTGTGTGTGTGTGTGTGTGTGTGTGTGTGTGTGTGTGTGTGTAATAAATAACTCAGTTACCTCTAATCATTAACCCATGTTTGTATAATGTAGTTAACTCTGTGGGTTGCTGCTAGCATACATAACACCTGACGTGGAAACGTTCCTCGTGGATGAGGCTACAGAGCTGCTAGGAAGACAGTTGAACCCGGTGCATTCCTCCGTCTGGATCTGGAGCACTTTTGCTAAATGTTTAGACAAATTGCTCGTGTTACCGCCCTTACATGCTAAACTCCTATCGCACTTTTGGTAACGAGCATTGTCCACATCGAGACGGGTAAAGTTGAACCACACCTCGGAGCGCTTAGTTCTCTCCGCCATCTCCGCAGTGTGTGTGTTGCTGCATGTATCAGCCGCGTGTGTGTGTAAACAGCCCCGCCCCCCCACACACAGACAGGGGAGAGGGAGATCTCTCGTCTGGATTGGAAAGATCGAAAATACATCAGACAATTTTTTTTGTCTTTTTGCATATTAGAAACGAGTTAGTGACACTAAAACTGTGATATAATGTTTATGTAGCAATAATACATGACATATTTGTTCATGTCTCCAGTACCGATAAAAAGACCGATAACGTTGGAGCTTAACGGCGCGTAAAACACACATGATGACGTCACCAACGAATCGACGACTGAATTAATTGGCAACTAATTTGGTCATCGATTTTAATCGATTAAGTCGATTAGTTGTTGCACCCCTAGTGTGTGTGTGTGTGTGTGTGTGTGTGTGTGTGTGTGTGTGTGTGTGTGTGTGTGTGTCAGAGCTCTGCTGCCTTCATGCTGTTGTATGATTGGTGTTTAGCTACGGTATTTAGCGTCCACAGCACCTCCGCTTTTAGGTTTGACGTAGACCCAAAAGTCGCCCGGAGGTCCTCCCGATGATGTTGCGGGAGCTGCTGCACTAGCTAACGCTGCACTAGCTAACGCTGCACTAGCTAACGCTGCACTAGCTAACGCTGCACTAGCTAACGCTGCCTAGCTAACGCTGCCTAGCCAACGCTGCACTAGCTAACGCTGCATTAGCAAAAACAAACGCTAATTTATTTTGCAAAAGGTGCAGCGGGCTTCAAACACGTTCCCCTCCACTGGTTTCAACCAAGCACTAAATTAGATGTTTTTCAACCAAATACGGTTGAACTTACACTTCCCCATATTTATTTGTAAGTAGATTCAAAATACATGAGTTTCTGACTGCCGCTATCTGAAGCTTGGTTGCTAGGTTACTAGCTGGGTGTTCTCCGATAAGGGGCCGGGGGAAACAAAGTTAGTGATTACTGGTTCCATGTTGATTTATTTCAATACAGATTGTTGGGGGGAACTGAAAGGCTCTTACCGTACTGGTTACTTTGAAGCCCGGACATTTTCCCAAAACACATTTTAGGCGTAATCGAAACACAGAAGTACCTTTCAAATCCCATCCTCTTAAGACCTTCTAAATCACATTTAAGACCTTTTTAAGACCCCGCGGGAACCCTGATAAACATGTCCATGTTTTGAAGTGAAACAGTGACACCCTGACCATACCTGAAAATGTGAATGATTGTAATGAAAATAAAGTGTGTGTGTCCCGAGCTCACCAGCAAACTGTCGGGACAGGTCTCTGTATATTTCTCTGCTGAGGTTATGAAACTCCTCCTCCTTCCAGACTTTCCCATCAGGAGTCTGGATCTTCGTCTCAGTGCTGTTGAAACCTGGAAGTAAAGGCATTAAAGGTCACCTATTATACAAAATCCACTTCTTCATAGCCGCGTTCACACCGGAGTACTTTTCCCCTTTAGTTCCGTGAGTACCCCTTATGTCGCGTTCATACCAAAAAGAGTAATTAGTGCCGGGAACTTTTACCCCCATGTTTAGTGCCTGCTAGAGAGGTGGTACTATCCTGGGGGGAAAAGTGCCCCAGTTCTGATTGGCTGGGCGAATTGCAAACCACGCCCCATAAAACTCTTTTGTGAAGCCGCCATTGTATTTGTGGCATTAGCCCCGCGCAACAACTTCTTCATGTCTCTTCTACATCAACATGTGTCCCCTCTTCTCCATGTCTCTTCTACATCAACATGTGTCCCCTCTTCTTCATGTCTCTTCTACATCAACATGTGTCCCCTCTTCTCCATGTCTCTTCTACATTAACATGTGTCCCCTCTTCTCCATGTCTCTTCTACATCAACATGTGTCCCCTCTTCCTCATGTCTCTTCTACATCAACATGTGTCCCCTCTTCTTCATGTCTCTTCTACATCAACATGTGTCCCCTCTTCTTCATGTCTCTTCTACATCAACATGTGTCCCCTCTTCTTCATGTCTCTTCTACATCAACATGTGTCCCCTCTTCTTCATGTCTCTTCTACATCAACATGTGTCCCCTCTTCTTCATGTCTCTTCTACATCAACATGTGTCCCCTCTTCTTCATGTCTCTTCTACATCAACATGTGTCCCCTCTTCTTCATGTCTCTTCTACATCAACATGTGTCCCCTCTGTGGAAAGAGACTCTGAAAGTTTCAGGAACAAAGATTCTCTCTCTTTTTGATCCATTTCTATAAAAACCTGTCTGAAAATGAGCTGATCAGATTTTGGCCACTTGATGATGTCATAACGATGTTTTGTCTGGTGTAACCATTAGCCAATCAGCAACCAAGGTAACCCCCCCCCCCATTACCACCTGAATCTCCTCCTAGAGCACCATTGAGTTCTTTGTAACCAAATCTCTCTCAGAGGGGCGTGGGGAGGGGCTCCTTATTTTCATCTAAAGTAACAGACAGAGAATCAGCAGTTTGGAAACAGGGCTGAAACAGAGGGGATTATGGGTAATGCTGCAATGATCTGTTTGGTGTTTCAGCCAATCAGAGACAGGCTCTGTGTATATCTGAGACCTGTGAGGTATTGATGAGAAACAGTGTAACAGGGTAAGCTGTATTCCCCAAACTGTTAGATGCAGCAAAAGGTCAAACAAAGGATGTGAAATAGCTGCAGGTACCTTTGTATATCGGAGCCGGTGGAGCAGCTGCTACTTTCCGTATTATTTTGTGCATGTTGCTGGTGCCGGCGTTGTTGCTCCCCACAGCTTCTACGTCCGGCTGCTCCAGGTTGAACAGCAGCTTCTCTCTCTCTGCCGCCTCCTCCAGATGTTGCCTCTGCCTCCGGATACGCTCTTTGAGTTTCTCCAGCTTGTCGTCAGGCTGGTGCCGCCGGAGGTTCTCCAGCCGCTGAGAGGCTGATCCGGGGCTCGACGAGGGTGTGTTCTCCTCTCTTTGTGCGGATCCTGGAGCTAAACTCGGGCTCGACTCCTGTCCCTCCATGCCTGGTTGTGCTTTGGGAGTGTTGTCCTGCTCCCATGCAGACACTCTGACCCCCGCCGTCCTCATGGAGTCCAGGGCAGGCTGTTCGTAGAGGAAACAGAATCACTTTATTAGTCCCACAGAGGGGACATTTACATTGCTACAGCAAGAACAGAGCCAAAGACAGCTCAATGTTAACACACACACACACACACACACACACACACACACACACACACACACACACACACACACACACACACACACACACACACACACACACACACACACACACACACACACACACACACACACACACACACACACACACACACACACACACACACACACACACACACACACACACACACACACACACACACACACACACACACGACCTTATACATGTTGTGACCCCTTGTTAAAGAAACTGTTCATCTAAATTGAAGTACTATTGGATGTAAAGGGGAATGTGAGCAAATAACTAATAAAGAATACGTAAAACAAAAACAAAAAGATACAACAAATTATACAATTTACAAAATACACATTCTGTAACAGTTCTGAGGATTTAGCAGCCAAGTATATATATATAGCACAGTTACTGAGATATATATATATATTGCACATATTGCAGTTATTGACGGCATATATTTATTTTACTTTAGGGGTGTTGTCCTGCTCCCACGCAGAGACCCTGGCGGTCCTCATGGAGTCGAGGGCTGAGCGGTCGTTGAGGAATCGGACCTCCGTGCCCTCCAGAGCCGAGGAGCGAGTGCTGTCCTGGTCCCGGTCCGTCTGAGAGTCCCTGGTGTCTCTGTGGTAAACCATCTGGCTCAGCAGGGGGTCTGAGGGGGGATTGGAGGAGGAGGACTGAAGGCTGAAGGCCTCCAGCTGAGAGGGGGGGTTTGGTGGAGGGGTGGCCTCTCTGGAAACAAACCAGATTACACAGGGGATCAGGAAGGGGATCAAGACTTAGTTCACAGTGAGTGAGCAGAAGAGCTCATGTATGGGGGGTCAGAGACTGTGAGGAAGGAGGGACACATTCACTCAATATGTGGTTTTCATTCAACTATGAAACCTTTTAGAAACGTAGAACCAGAATGATTATAATAAAATGTGGATTTTAATTCTGTCACACTTCCCTCGCTAACGGGCATGAAGCAGAAAAGATTACTGATGGCACTATAAGTCAAACTAAAAACATATCATCCACTGAGTAGTGCATGTTCTGATTATAACGATATTAAAATAATGAGGGTTAATAACTAATATACATTTTCTACCATTTTTGGGGCAGAAGAAACAACATTTTTCTTAAAATGATTACCTTTCCATTTACAACATGTTGCTTCTATAAACACATTCAGTAAAAACCAAGCAGCATATCGTGTGTGTGTGTCGAGCCGTGTTTCTGGACATCTGGTGGATGTTAGTTTAATATTCAGCTCCGCTCTAAGCCTTTATCAACTCTTGAGAATATATTCACATTGAGATCCAGTAAATCTGTTACTCTGAGAGCAAACCAAGCAGGAAAAGGGTTGTGCTGTATCGTTGCTAACCACTCGGAGCTACTGAAGTGTCTGTGAGCCTTTCAGCTGCAGACATAAGGAGATGTCAGGAACACACGGTGTCTGAAGGGAAATCTTAAAGAGCATTTCAGGACTGAGTGGAAGAGCTCTCTTTGAACTGTGAAAATATATGAAACTTTGCTTCAGCGGGGTAAGGCCACATCGGAGCTCCCTCACGAATACCCAGGGGCACGGAGGAGGACGCTCACCCTCGAACATTTGTCATATGTTTACAAAAAACGATATATATGTTAAGACTTTTCTCGTGTTAATATAGACTATATTTAGGGTCGATATGTGTTGATCTCTGAGACCGGATATCGTTTTTTTTAGTAGTTAACGTGTGTCTCTTCCTTCCAGAGAGTCTGCAGCGGTGTGTGTCAGTCGGGACTTAAGCGCCACCCCCCCCCCCCCCCCCGGGTGCCTTTTGATACTTTTTAATAGCCTTAACTTTCGCAAAATTTATTTATCAACTTTGAATACTTTTTAAGACGCCGCGGACACCGTGTCATTATATATGTTATAATGTTTTTAAACGCACGTCGTCTGATTATATATTCATATGCCCCGTCCCCTAGAGTCTGTTGATCTCCAGATTAACAGCCGCATGAAAATAACAACGGTTGAACAGCATGTCCATGCACATGATTGTGTTTAAAGTTTACAGTCTGTTTGCCCGAGTGAACGCAAACCGAACCTTCTGAAAAATGAATCAATGCAACAAACAGTCGTCTGGTGACTAGTAGGTGACCTCAGGCTGTTTGCAGAGTGCAGTGTTTCCCACAGAATTTGATTCTATTTGTGGGGGCACCGCACCACACCCCCCCCCCCCAACGTTGTTGTTGCTCTGTGTTTCGTTGTTAATGAGTGAAACACACCGGAGTTGAGGATCTGTGGGGTTTATTCTCACAAAAATATAATTTAGGCATTTAGCAGACGCCTTGTTCCAAAGCGATTTACAATGACCGATTACAGGGACATTCTCCCTGGAGTAACCGAGGGCTAAGTGCCTTGCTCAAGGGCACACTAGTAGTGGTGTTCCAGGCAGGATTTGAACTCGCAACCTTCCGATCATCAGCCCACCTCACTATCCATTAAACCACCAAAAAAAAAAAAAAAAGGAATAATAATATTTTTTTATTTTTTCATGAGATCCATTTGTGGCGGACGATATTTCATTGTGGCAGCCCGCCACAAATAAATCAATGTATGGGAAACACTGGTGCATTTGAAGCGGAGTGTGTACCTGTAGGAGGCCAGCGGCTCCCTGAACTCCACGCTGTTGTTCCTCCGCACGTTGCTGTCCTGCGTGGCGTTCCTCAGCGGGCTGCGAGAGCTGCTCTTCTCCGGACTCTGCTGACTCCGCCCCCGACGCTTAGAAGACCCCGCGGTGACGTCAGCATGTTGTCCCTCTGGGAGAGAGACAGCAATGTTTAAAAAAGGTATTATTCAGAATCAGGATGTCTTAATTCGTCCCACAGAGGGGACATTGAGAGTGTTACAGGAAAAGTGACGAGCCAAAAATAGCGTTATATTAATTAATTAACATATTATACTTTAAACATATATTGCTGCTGCTATGCACTGTATATTGTTTACATTTGATATACGATTTTTCATTTAAACGTTAATTGTTCACACTTTTCCACTTTTTAAGTATTAGTATTTTAATGTTGAGCACACTGGTGCTGAAACAAAAATAATTTCCCAGTTTAGGATTAATAAAGTATCTATCTATTAAAGATAGAATTTAAAATGGACATAAATACACATCCAGGTGGACTACAAGCAGCCGTAACAGTATTTCTTTATTTCTTTAAATAGGTGTAGCATGTATTAAGTAGTGTGATAGCAGCCAGCTAACACTAATAAAAGTATATAGTGCACAGTCATTTAGTTAGAATTGATTACAGTAGTTGAATTGTCTAACTGCGAGATAACAGCCAGCAAAGTGTATAAATAAGGATATTGCACAACAGAGGTGCTGTGACGGAGCAGGAAGGAGCGCCGGAGGAAATGTAGAATTTGATCATAAAGACGTTTGGAAATGACTCACCTCTGCAGCGCACCGTCCTGGAGGATTTCTTCTTGGGGTCCATGACCGATTCCAGGAGAACACCTGAACCTGGAGCGGCTTCCAGGCGGTTTTCTATATGCCGCAACTAAAGAGGGAGAACACACATGTGAGCCTTATATGGCGGTGAAAGGGAGTCATCCTCCTCATCATTTGATATTCCACTGACTGTATACTTACAGCAGCTTTGGACTGAGATAAAGTCTTCCATGCAGTTGTCAGCTCTGAAGGTGAGGAAGAGAACGCATGATTTATTAAGTGGTAGAAAAACCCGATGTCATAAAAGAAATTCCCTCTCCGCTGAATTAGTTTTGGTAAATTGTTTTAACAATCCCTTTTATTGTAACTCGTTCCTGAGACATGTCACACGACTTGTTTACATACACACCTGTGCCAATAGTGTGATCAGTCAGCTGCTGAGCAGACACCTCCGGCCTCCTGCTGCTCCTCATCGCTCTCATTCACCTGGAGGCAAGTTTAAAGGGAGGCGGAGAGTGAGAAACGAGGAGAGTGAGAAACGAGGTCAAAGTCACACAAAAGTATGAACGTATATACTGTTGTTTCCTACATTGCATACTTTACACACAGACTGAACACAAAGGAAGTTACATTTCAGTTATCAGGCAACCAAAACAAGGAATAACACACACTGACAAAGAGCATACAGCACTTTAAAGAAAGACAGTTACTGTGACAAGAACCAGCTTTAAAGAGAGCGGTGTAAAAGCAGAGAGGTTATAGAAGCATGTTCCCATTATAAACACATGCAGTTATTCTGACAGCCTGTTGACATCAGATGAATGTCAACCTGTTCTTTAAAACCGGTTCCACAACAGCACATTCCTGTCAGTAAAGGAAGGTAAGCCGGACTGAAGGCATGTGATGTTTACTTAAAACACCTGGCTGCGCCTGTTGCCCTAATCCTGCTTAAGACCAACAATATTTGTGCTGTACATATAGTAAAGCCCCTGAGGGAAAGCTTTTATTTATGATATTTAGATGACATTTGATCGACCATTAAGCTAGACTACAGGTGTCTGGTGTTACTTAGTGTTTGGAAAATCCTGAATGTCCTCTTCCAATATGAGAGTCACATGCTAACAAAGGTATCAACTGTATCTGAGAACATGAGAGGATGTGTGATTACCTAGAAGAGCATCAGGACTGTTTGAGGCATATGATAGCTATGTGATTAACATGATGATTCAGCCTCTATGGAGAGAGACATATGACAAGCATGCTCATTTCTGACGTGGAGCTAATCTGAAGTAAACATTGAATACTGCTTTCTATTCCTCCATCTTGTGACTGAGTAACTCCCTCTCTTGGATATCAGCATGTGAAGGACACTGTTCAGGAACTAGTTGATGCTCTGTATGTGATGACTCCTTCCATTCTGGAGAGGATCACAGATACATGGATCCTGAGGTTGATGCTCAAGCCGGGACCAGGGAGATGTTTCTAACACTTAGGTACTGTTCTTATAAAAAGGTAATGACACAATGATGTTTTGTTCTGATGTGTTGACAACTTTTCTACATTAATCAGAAAACTTAGCCATGGATCTATTTGCAAACCTATCCTATCCGAGACACCTAGCTCAGGATGAGGGTTTTGAATTCATATGTAACACCCTGTGAGTCACGAGGAGTTGTTAAGAAGTCATGCCTTTACTCACAACCTTCACGTGACTCAGTCCTGAGGCGAGCATGACAGGCAAGAGAGCAAACAGGAGGGAAATGACACGTGTCAGGGAGGCGTGTGGACTAGTGCGTTGGTGTTGGGATCAGGGGGTCACAGGTTCAAACCCCACTGCAGTCAGCATGTCGTTGTGTCCCTGAGACACTTCACCCCAAATTGCTCCTGTGGGGATTGTCCACGGTATTGAGTATGTAAGTTGCTTTGGACAAAAGCATCTAGTAAGTGACATGTCATGGAGTGTAATGTGTCTATATGTCTGTGTCTTCATTAACAGATATTCAGAGTAACAACCCTCCCCATTAAAATGTGTGGCAGTACACTGTCTGATGGTCCTGGTTATAAACTCAAAGCAACAGTGGCATTTTATTGTGTTACAAAACCAGAATACTTAAACAATAGGTATTTCCTTTTATCTGAATACAAATGGGACTGAGACCAATAGAGGTGGGAGTAAAAGTACTAATAATGCAACGTAAAAATACACAGTTACAAGAAAGAGTTTGGTGTTTAAGTAAAAGTATTGAAGATGTAATGTTTTTACACAAAAAGTATTTAAACAACTTGTTAAATTCCTGCCATCTTTTTGTCAACCCATTCATTACTTAAATATTATTTTGGATAATTTAATCTACATCCAAACCTCTTATTTTAAAAGTCCACTAAGTACTCCACTACAACTCAGGGGTAAATGGTGTACTTCTACTCCACTAGTATTCCTACACTCTGGTACTTCTACTTTTACTCAAGTACAGGATCTGAGTACTTCTACTTTTACTCAAGTACAAGATCTGAGTACTTCTACTTTTACTCAAGTACAATAATCTGAGTACTTCTACTTTTACTCAAGTACAGGATCTGAGTACTTCTACTTTTACTCAAGTACAGGATCTGAGTACTTCTACTTTTACTCAAGTACAATAATCTGAGTACTTCTACTTTTACTCAAGTACAAGACCTGAGTACTTCTACTTTTACTCAAGTACAAGATCTGAGTACTTCTACTTTTACTCAAGTACAAGATCTGAGTACTTCTACTTTTACTTAAGTACAAGCTCTGAGTACTTCTACTTTTACTCAAGAACAATATCTGAGTATTTCTACTTTTACTACAGGATCTGAGTACTTCTACTTTTACTCAAGTACAAGAGCTGGGTACTTCTACTTTTACTCAAGTATAAGATGTGAGTACTTCTCCCACCTCTGACTAAAATCTTTGAGTAAATGTACTCAGGTACTTCCCCCCACTGGAGACCAATACCTATATCCAAGAGAAGCTAAAATGATGTACCGTTAAACTACTAACGTTATTGAATTCATACACGGAAGTAAGGCTTTCCTCAGTGTCAAGATAAGCTGACGTCAGATACTTTGGGTCAAAGTTGTGACTTGAACTGAAACCGCTAATATTAACTGAAACAACTTTCTTATTTAGTTAAAAGATGTGAGAGAGACTTACTTCCGAGATTAGCCTCCATTGCCAGCTTGTTTACAAACTTAAGTTGACATCCAGAAAGTCTACAAAGAGCTTCTTATAAGACTTCCACAGCGCGTAAAGGTCCTGTGTTGCTCTCGGTGTAAAACCATCCAATTCAGGCATTTAGAGCTAAGAAAGTTTGTCAACGAAAGTATTTTTAAATGTCAAACCCGTCCAAAAGAAGGTGAACTCATCAGCGACCAATCGGCATAATAATAAAGGTTGTTTGTAAAGGTTTAAGTAACATAAACACACTTATTGGAAAGCTATTCGGTCATTTCCACTAAAGCATAAACAAGCCGTGTCGAAACCAACATGGCAACATTTCTTCTTCGCTTACTGATTGGAGCGTTATTTTGCTGTTTCTTGCTCAGTGCTGCCACCTGTGGTTTAACGCTATACTATAAAAGCCCCCTCAATGCTACTGGTTTCCCAACGCAAGATGAAGAAGAAGCACCTTGCCATCTTTGACTTGAAATGGTTTGTATTGATTTGAACTGTATCCACCCTCACTGAAGTGAAGTAAATCGTGATTATATTCCTTTTACACCAACCTGACATTGCCTCTCTGTCGGCGGATAGCTCACTGAGAAGCCTACCTTCAATTCAGCAACTTCATATCGTCTTTATATATTTTTTTAACACACTTAAAACAGCTGGGTTCACACTGAAGCTACAACTGGACCTGAACTTGGGATATTGAAATTCTAGCTTTTAATGTTTAAAAAACAGTGATGGAAAGTCACTAAGAATATTTACTCAGGTATTGTGCTTAAGTCTTTTTGTTGACATTTGTACTTTACTTAAGTATTTCGTTTTAATACAACGTTATACTTTTACTGCACTACATTTCAGAGGCAAATATTTTACTTTTATATCCACTACACTTGTTTTAAAACTCACAACAACTGTGTACATATAAAACACATTACATGCTGATATGGTAAAATAATAGACGGTGTACAGTCTATATATTAAATGCAGTACTGTACTACTACAAAGTGGTTCAAGTATCTAAGTTAGGTTCACATTGACAAACTACAATATTAAAATGCTGTTACTTCGATAAAAACAGGAGACCATAATCATAATAAAATACATTCTGCAAAACGAGTACTTTTAATACTTGAAGTACACTTATCTGATGATTCTTCTCTACTTATTATTCTGAAATTGTGTCTGTTTAATTACTTTAAGTACAATTTAATGCTAATGTTTATGTACTTGAGTAACATTTAGCATTCAGGACTTTTAATTGCAATGGAGTATTTTTAAGACCATAGTATTTGTACTTTTACTGGAGTAAAGGATCTTAGTACTTCTTCCAAAAGTGCTGTATTGATGAATAATACATTATAAGAGTAGGCTTACTAGATGAAACAAAAACTAATGGCATTTTAACTTTCGAAGTGAAACTGGAGAAATTAACTGTGTCAAGGCTAAGACTATTACTCCCTGTCCAGGAATTAGTCGCCCAATACACACAAACATAACCATGATTAATCTACCTTTAGCTGCTAACTAACAAACAGACAGTAAGTTATTGTTTTCTAAACATCTAATAAATACTAAAAACAACCTCGACTTATCAATGATCGTTTTTAAGTTCCTAATTTTGCCTAAAACATGATGTCTGCAACACATTCCTGCCTCTGACTTCAGGATGACTTATTTAACAACGTCTCGCTCCAGGGATTAGTCGGAGCCGCTAACTCCGGACAGTTGACGTTAGCCGACAGGAAAGTCATGAATTAACTTAGCTGTTTTCTTCTTAAAAGAGGCAAAATACATACCTGTAATGAAAGGAACCGATGTATCTAGATGTCCAGATTCATGTTGCCGTCCTCATGATAATAAAATGATCATACAATCCAAACTTCTTCAGACTTCTTCTTCAGTTTCAGCTGTTTGCTAACGTTAGCATTAGCCGGCTAACGTTAGCAAACCAATGTTAGCTAACTAAGATAGCAACTTTTTCTAACGACATTCATCCATTGTTGTCGTGTCGGTGTGTGTCTGTGTAACAAAGTATCCAGATCCGCTTTGAGGTCCCTAAAGAGAAACGCCGCTCCCCGCCTCTGAGGTCTCTTTCCCGGGTTACTATGTTGATGTTTCTCAGAGAAACTGCTGGGTATCCAAGACGGGTCGGTAACCGAGGCCGAAATATCGCGAGAGTTTGACCACGTCGTCAACGCTCAGAAAGCCCCACCCCGTAAAATACACACACACTGGCCCTTTCTCATTTCTCTGATTTCCCCTCCTCGACTCCCCTCCTCGACTCGTTTCCTCGTGTCTTAGTCCCGCCCACAGGAGATGCGAGCGGAGGAGTCGAGGAGGGGAACCGAGGAGAGAGGAGGGGAAGCAACAGGCGGTTAGAGAAAAGAGAAATCCTCCATTAATGATGACATCCTCCATTAATGATGACAGGAGGCACAGCAGCACTGTCTGATGGACAGAACTGTGTTCATGATGACTTATATATTTACTTTTAATTCATTGACAGTGCGGTATAATGAGACAATAACAGGCACCAGATGCGGACACACACACACACACACACACACACACACACATATATTTAAAAATATATTTATATAAATATATATATTTATATATATATTTATATAAATATATACAATTTCAGATTTGACAGCACTCTCATAATAACGTAACACAATCAGAGAGTGGATATAGAGGAAACGAAATTACGGGCCAAAAGTTTCATTTACAAGTATTAAAAGTAAGCATAGGACACCAAACCAACTGAGACCTGTCTGTCCGCCGCATTTACGCCTTGTAGCCTACAACACGCACCTACACACTGTACAACACGCTCCTAAAGCATATCCTATCAGGATACAGCTGTTGTGTATTTTATTATGTGAAGCACTAAATGGTTTTAGAAAAATATTGATTCTTTGTTTGTAGAGTAATGTAGGCAGGGCCGTCCCTCCCTACAGGCCGATCATGCAGGCTGTATGGGGCCTCACATTGTGCAGGGGGCCTCGGCTTATGAGCTTGGCTTGTGTGCAGTTCTCAGCGCAATATATGTACAGGAGGAAGAGGGATAAACTGTCTGTCTAGTTGGCTTACATGACAGTTAAAGTTTACAGCCTACAAAACATGGAGCATTTTTTCCCCTTTTATTCATTTTTATGTCAATACACATTTCATGGTGATGCTCAGCCTCCCCCTTAACTCCTAACAGTCATCATCATGTCAACACAACACAGAGAAACACTGATAGAAATGTGTGTAGTTGTTGATACATTAGGCGCGTTCACACCGGAGTACTTTTTTTTTGCCCGTACTTCTCCCGTTTAGTTCCATTAGTGCCTGGAATTTTGCGTTCACACCAAAAAGAGAACTTAGTTCAGAAAACTTTTACCCCCTTTTTAGTGCCTGCTAGAGAGGTGGGACTGTCCTGGGGAGAAAAAAGTACCAATTTCGATTGGCTGGGCGAATTGCAAACCACGCCCCGTAAAACTCTGAAAAGTTTTGTGAAGCCGCCATTGTATTAGCATTAGCATTAGACCCGCGCACCAACGGAGAGAGAATAACTTATGGCCACAAAAAAACAAACATGGAGCGGTGGAGTGAGGTGTCGGCGTTCTGGCGATTTACTCGGAAGGGTTCAACTCCGGGGACTTCCGGTCGGGGACTTCGGGTGGCAGTATACGCCGTGAAGTGGTTTGCGGCCTGCCAGTAAACCCAAAGCAGAAGAAGAAGAAGTGACGTCAGCGGCTTCATTTGCCTAATCTTCCCTCAGGGAACTTATTCTGGTGTGAACGCGATCTGTACTTAGTTCCATGGGGGTACTATAAGTGCTGGCACTAGGGCACCTAACTACGGCAAAGTACTTGGTGTGAATGCGGCTATTGCTGACAGAGGGAACTGCATTTGAATACAGATTTAAGAAATCTGAGTTTTTGAGCATGTCATAAGCATGTTTTGTCTTGACTATATTACAACTATATTATAATAAAACAATATAGGATTTATATTATTGAATTGATTCTGATTATTAAGTAGTTTATTTGCATGAATTATATTGTAATCTTTTTGAGGCTAGTATTTGGCAGGAAATGCAGACGTATTCACCTGTAAACGCATACTGAACGACATACATGCACATTTTCCATTTACCTCACTGTATAAAAAAGTAACTGTGTTGATAACAATAATAAACAGGAATTATATTTGCAAAGTACTTTGTTTCCAAAACATTTTCACTCCTGTCGGTTGGTGGTGGGGGGCTCATCTCACAATGTCGCTTGGGGCCCCAAGTTGTTCAGGGACGGCCCTGAATGTAGGCCTGTTATACTGAGTGATATATACAGTATTATACACACTGCTCTGCTTTCTTTATGGACCTCACAGCTGTTCTCACTGGAAACATCGATAAATACATGATGATAATACCCCCAAAAATAATGCTTAATTTATAAAAGGTTTTATTTATTTAAAAAAAAGGTAAAATACACAGTAGTTGGAGAACAATTAATAATTTTTAAACGCAGCCTACCATACTGTAAAAATATATAGATTTTCACATAAAAACTCCGTATTCAAAAACTTTAAGTACAATACATCAATTGCATTGATAAAATGGATTATGCAGATAGGCCAATTTCAGAATAAGACATATAACTTTACTGGATAATAAATAATAATGCATTATAATGTACTTACATTTAATGTGGCAGCTTTTAAAGGTGGAGAAAAACGTTCTTTCAATATTCTACCAGGCACTTTAATATATATTAACACCACATGTTAAGATTTGTTAAGTTTATTTCTTATTGACAATCAGAATCTGGAAAGTTATTAGTAACTACTGTCATGAATAAAATACTATTTGTATCATAAATTAATATGAATAATAACACAATAAAAACAAATGCATTATATAAAAGTAATCTTGATTGTACCACATGTTTTTGAAAGTTTAAAGGGCCTTGAATTGTTGTAGAAGTAGAATCTTTTTGCAAATAATTTAGTTTTTTCTTAAAGATCCAACCGATAGAATAGACTAGAGTCCTTGCCTGTAACGAAATGATTTCAGACAGAGTACGGATTAGTTTCTCCACCAATACTCAACATTTCCCCACTCAGTATTTGTTTTAATGACATTCAATTATACAAACAAATAATTAAATTGTGCAAAAGTAAAAAATTAAACCCAACAATTTGACCAAAAACACCTTAATTCCTTGAGGGACCACTTTTTTCTTCTTCTGTGTTTTCTGTTCATAATGACCTCGGTTTTGAATTATTGTAATAAAAACTGTTTTTGTGTATTTTTTCTGATTCAGTATTGGTTCAATAAAGTACGAAAAACTGCGTCTCTATCAATACGTTTTCTACGCATGTACTGCCCCCTAGAGGCCTTGTTGTGTATCACACCCACACACTCGCATCCAAACTGCATTGTTTCCCCCATTACCTTGCACGGCACGCTCCAGTCAAAAATGAATCACCACAGCCCACTAACCCCGACTCCAGTTCATTTTTCATCATAAGATTATTGCTTCAATTTCTTCATGTGACTGATTTTTATTACCAGTCCCTATGGCAACAAATGGACTGCACATAGTAAAAAGAAAAACGGGAGAAATATTTCAGAGATTCAGGATGTTTGCTCACTGTTAAACAGATGAGTCATAAATGTATATCATATGTAGGTTTCCGGGTTATGCAGGATTGTTGATGTGCAGAAAGCAACAAGTAGGTCACCTGTAGAACTCACGTGGAGCTACACACCTGCGTACATTTCATTTCATTAACATTTCAAAAAAGGCATACAAAAGAGGGTTCAATTGTGTTTTCTGGAGTCTTTTCAATTAGAGATGTTGTAACTGGCAACTGCTCCAATTCCCCTGACTCCCCTCTGGATAATAACCTCTCTTTCTCCCCCTCCCCTCCTTTTCTTTCGGCACTTGCAGGGGGATGTAACGCCGGAGACGTCTTTCTATCTGCTGACACATTTCCTTCTTCTGTGGAAAGGTGTCCGACATGGAAAGGAGTTCTCTCTTTTTAGGTAAGAAACAGAGCGTGATTTATCTTTTTTCCAACAGGTGCATTGAGCTATCATGGCTTCTGTCGCAAACAGGGTGTGTGTGTGTGTGTGTGTGTGTGTGTGTGTGTGTGTGTGTGTGTGTGTGTGTGTGTGTGTGTGTGTGTGTGAAAACAGTGTGCAGAGTCTGAGTCAGAGAAGATTGTATGTGACTTGAAACACTAAAGTCTGCAGTTTTGCTTTGAAAGAAATTAACAGTTTTTGTGGCAAACTTGTTTTTGCCTTTAAGACAAGGAAGAGGGCATAAACATGTTTTACTTTTCTTAAGGAAACTGTTTTTATATTCCACTAACCTTGCCTTGTTGTATGCATAATGTTTGTTTCCTCTTGCTCTATTTCTATTGATGCAGTCTTTAAATATATATTTGTTTTGCTTTGTATGTGGAGACTTCAGATGTTCATTGCTAAAACTACACTGAAGCCAAGCCGTGCATATAACAATAAAACCTTTGAGTTATCCTTAGTGTACATTAAACCAAATCAGCAATGTGCAAAGACAGTGCTCTTTACTTTTACCAGTGCAAAGAGAAATGATTAGACTGTCATTCAGAGCTTCTTATTTAGTGTGTTGCTCAGAGCGGATGTCAGAGAGGAGGCAGACATGAAGTAGATACGTAAAATACATTCAATATAATGGTAAATGTGGAGAAGGAATGTACCTTTATTGGACCTGAGGTGTTGGGAAAGGCAGCGATCATTACTCCAAGGAGGGACTAATTCATGAAGGATGGAAACAATCGAGACTACATTTGCTGCAGGGAATAAGAGAGGAAGTGTGTGTGTGTGTGTGTGTGTGTGTGTGTGTGTGTGTGTGTGTGTGTGTGTGTGTGTGTGTGTGTGTGTGTGTGTGTGTGTGTGTGTGTGTGTGTGTGTGTGTGTGTGTGTGTGTGTGTGTGTGTGTGTGTGTGTGTGTCAAGTTGTTGATGAGGTTTTAGATTATAAGATGTCACGATTTGATTGTATCATCCATCTTCTTGTTTTCTATTATGTCTTATATATTTGAAAGACGCAGGTGGTGATGTTTTTAGATAAACTAATCCATCAGACGTAGAATACATTTTTTTTGTCAAGTCATGGGAGTTTGACAGTGAAAGGAAGAGGCAGTTTGTATAATCAGTGTTTGTGTTGTGGATGACAGGCGGCTGAAACACTGCAGTCTCTGTTTCTCCTGAGGTGCAGTTTAATGTAACAACACCCCATTACCTCTTAAAGGTCTCCTATTATACGGTGCTCATCAATATATCACAGGTCTCAGATATATCCAGAGCCTGTCTCTGATTGGCTGAAACACCAAACAGATCATTGCAGCATTACCCATAATCCCCTCTGTTTCAGCCCTGTTTAAAAAGTGCTGATTTTCTGTCTGTTACTTTAGATGAAAATAAGGAGCCCCTCCTGATTGGCTAATGGTTACACAAGACAGAACATCGTTATGACATCATAAAGTGGCCAAAATCTGATCAGCTCATTTTCAGACAGGTTTTTATAGAAATGGATCAAAAAGAGAGAGAATCTTTGTTCCTGAAACTTTCAGAGTCTCTTTCCACAGAGGGGACACATGTTGATGTAGAAGAGACATGAAGAAGAGGGGACACATGTTGATGTAGAAGAGACATGAAGAAGAGGGGACACATGTTGATGTAGAAGAGACATGAAGAAGAGGGGACACATGTTGATGTAGAAGAGACATGGAGAAGAGGGGACACATGCTGATGTAGAAGAGACATGAAGAAGAGGGGACACATGTTGATGTAGAAGAGACATGAAGAAGAGGGGACACATGTTGATGTAGAAGAGACATGAAGAAGAGGGGACACATGTTGATGAAGAAGAGGGGACACGTGTTGATGTAGAAGAGACATGGAGAAGAGGGGACACATGTTGATGTAGAAGAGACATGGAGAAGAGGGGACACATGTTGATGTAGAAGAGACATGAAGAAGAGGGGAGACATGTTGATGTAGAAGAGACATGGAGAAGAGGGGACACATGTTGATGTAGGAGAGACATGAAGAAGAGGGGACACGTGTTGATGAAGAAGAGACATGAAGAAGAGGGGACATGTGTTGATGTAGGAGAGACATGAAGAAGAGGGGACACATGTTGATGTAGAAGAGACATGAAGAAGAGGGGACACATGTTGATGTAGAAGAGACATGAAGAAGAGGGGACACATGTTGATGTAGGAGAGACATGAAGAAGAGGGGACACATGTTGATGTAGGAGAGACATGAAGAAGAGGGGACACATGTTGATGTAGAAGAGACATGAAGAAGAGGGGAAACATGTTGATGTAGGAGAGACATGAAGAAGAGGGGAAACATGTTGATGTAGAAGAGACATGAAGAAGAGGGGACACATGTTGATGTAGAAGAGACATGGAGAAGAGGGGACACATGTTGATGTAGAAGAGACATGGAGAAGTGGATTTTGCATAATAGGTGACCTTTAATGCTTGATCAATGATCTCCTTGTCAATGAGGGTAAATTGACTATTTTGTCTCAGCAGTGTCTTGTAAATGAACACGTGTCACATACCATCCTGATCGAGCCTGGATCTATTTTCCTGTTGTGTTAATCTTTCCTTGACAAGTGCTCTGATGTTCCTGGATGAATGACAGCACTCTCCATGAAGGGGCTGCAAATTGGTTTTCATGGTGTATAAATTAGTGCATCCACTCAGCGTAAAACAGACCCTCAACTGATCTGAAACCAGCTGTGTGTCTCAATGCACCTTCAAGATACTGAGTAATAGTGATTAATGATCTCCAAACAGCCGACAGATGGTCACTAGGTTTGTGATGAGTTGCTGCAAGCTGTGAGTCTTTATGATCATTTTCGTGAAAAAACATGATTCAAGACCTTCTGAGATGCTCACGCTATAAAACAGTGTTTGCTTTATTTAAATATTTCCATTTGAGCAATATACCTGAGGACTCTTTAAAGTAGAGACACTACATACTGATATACACCTGAACATCAGCAGGAGAGGACTCTTTAAAGTAGAGACACTACATACTGATATACACCTGAACATCAGCAGGAGAGGACTCTTTAAAGTAGAGACACTACATACTGACATACACCTGAACATCAGCAGGAGAGGACTCTTTAAAGTAGAGACACTACATACTGATATACACCTGAACATCAGCAGGAGAGGACTCTTTAAAGTAGAGACACTACATACTGATATACACCTGAACATCAGCAGGAGAGGACTCTTTAAAGTAGAGACACTACATACTGACATACACCTGAACATCAGCAGGAGAGGACTCTTTAAAGTAGAGACACTACATACTGATATACACCAGAACATCAGCAGGAGAGGACTCTTTAAAGTAGAGACACTACATACTAATATACACCTGAACATCAGCAGGAGAGGACTCTTTAAAGTAGAGACACTACATACTGATATACACCTGAACATCAGCAGGAGAGGACTCTTTAAAGTAGAGACACTACACACTGATATACACCTGAACATCAGCAGGAGAGGACTCTTTAAAGTAGAGACACTACATACTGATATACACCTGAACATCAGCAGGAGAGAACTCTTTAAAGTAGAGACACTACATACTGATATACACCTGAACATCAGCAGGAGAGGACTCTTTAAAGTAGAGACACTACATACTGATATACACCTGAACATCAGCAGGAGAGGACTCTTTAAAGTAGAGACACTACATACTGATATACACCTGAACATCAGCAGGAGAGGACTCTTTAAAGTAGAGACACTACGTACTGATATACACCTGAACATCAGCAGGAGAGGACTCTTTAAAGTAGAGACACTACGTACTGATATACACCTGAACCTAAGCAGGAGAGGACTCTTTAAAGTAGAGACACTACATACTGATATACACCTGAACATCAGCAGGAGAGGACTCTTTAAAGTAGAGACACTACATACTGATATACACCTGAACATCAGCAGGAGAGGACTCTTTAAAGTAGAGACACTACATACTGATATACACCTGAACATCAGCAGGAGAGGACTCTTTAAAGTAGAGACACTACATACTGATATACACCTGAACATCAGCAGGAGAGGACTCTTTAAAGTAGAGACACTACATACTGATATACACCTGAACATCAGCAGGAGAGAACTCTTTAAAGTAGAGACACTACATACTGATATACACCTGAACATCAGCAGGAGAGGACTCTTTAAAGTAGAGACACTACATACTGATATACACCTGAACATCAGCAGGAGAGGACTCTTTAAAGTAGAGACACTACATACTGATATATACCTGAACATCAGCAGGAGAGGACTCTTTAAAGTAGAGTCACTACGTACTGATATACACCTGAACATCAGCAGGAGAGGACTCTTTAAAGTAGAGATACTACATACTGATATACACCTGAACATCAGCAGGAGAGGACTCTTTAAAGTAGAGACACTACGTACTGATATACACCTGAACATCAGCAGGAGAGGACTCTTTAAAGTAGAGACACTACATACTGATATACACCTGAACATCAGCAGGAGAGGACTCTTTAAAGTGGAGACACTACATACTGATATACACCTGAACATCAGCAGGAGAGGACTCTTTAAAGTAGAGACATTACATACTGATATACGCCTGAACATCAGCAGATATGTTTGAATAAGTAGTACTGTTGAGCTGAAACTAGATCTGAGGGATCAATGTGGTTTCCCCTCAGCCTTGTGGATGAATGTGCTTTAAATGTCAGTGGCCTTATTGCTATGTTTCCCTGTGGAACACCCTTTATGAACAGCATGTCATTTGATGTGTCCTATAAAAGCCGGCAGATTCTAAGCTGTTATGCTTTGACAATCAATTTCTTCTGTGGTAGGATCACATCAGTGTTTGTTATCTATCTATATCAATATTTAATTTTCTGCACAAAAGTGAGACTGTTTGTTGAACTGAACAAACATAAATGCTACAAAAACCCTTCAGATGTGAAATAATAAAGCATGATTATATAAACCGCAGCTGCAGAGATGGACATGAGTACAGGCTCAAGGTTGAAGTACAAATACCTTAGTTGGCCTCCCTTTTCACCGTCGGAAAATATTGTTAACTTCATAAAATAAATGATATTTGCAGCAGAGAAAATGTGTGAGTGTTTTCTGTTTTCCTGCCCTCCCCATGAGTCTCCTTCTTCTACCAGTGATTGAACCATAACAGTGTGGCGGTCCTATTAGTGCTGTTGATCATTACTGATAGGAAGTGTCACTTTATGTAAGGTAATGGTCTTTCTTTAAGGTCAATCACAGCAGAGGGATCCCTTTGAAAGCATCCATCATGTATACCTGTCTGCAGTTAAAGACAAAAAACCTGCTGCTTTAATCCTTACGCAGCGTCCACACGGCGGCGTGCGTTGAAGCTTGCCGGTGTACTGGTCTGAAACGCGATCAAGAACCAATCACATGAATTTCCCGCCCCGGACACACAAGCACGCGGTTTGATTGGCTAGAGCTTGTACTGGCATATGATTTGATTGTGCCGCCGTGTGGACGGGCCGTTATAGTTGTGCTCATATACAGTATTTGCTTGCTTGCATATGGCAAAATGCACCCAATGCAGTAAAACATCCTTGTATTTGTGGCCATCCCTGAAGTTAATTGATACTTACACGTTTAGTTCAGCAGGTTAATCTCCACATATTAACACCACTATATGATTTAAATAAAAAGCTAAAGTTGGGCTGTAAAGGAACTACAGCTCGGTCACATGACTTCAAGTCACCACCGCTAAGCTAAAGGTGGCTAATGTTGCGCTATAAAGGAACTACAGCACGGTCACATGACTTCACGTCACCACCGCTAAGCTAAAGGAGGCTAATGTTGGGCTATAAAGGAACTACAGCACGGTCACATGACTTCACGTCTCCACCGCTAAGCTAAAGGCGGCTAATGTTGGGCTATAAAGGAACTACAGCACGGTCACATGACTTCACGTCACCACCGCTAAACTAAAGGCGGCTAATGTTGGGCTTTAAAGGAACTACAGCACGGTCACATGACTTCACGTCACCACCGCTAAACTAAAGGCGGCTAATGTTAGGCTTTAAAGGAACTACAGCACGGTCACTATGAGCTTCAGCGAGCATCTAGTCTTTTTCTCTGGAGATGGAAAATACTTTTTAGTGTGGTTTGTATAAACATCATCATGATGCTACATTCAGAAATGTTTAAAATACACTTTTATTTATCACAGTCTGCACATTTGCATGTTTACTGAGCCCATGTTTTCATTGAAATGCACCACAGTGTGTGATAACAGTTGTAAATAGTGTATTTGCTGGCACTGCACTCTGTATAAAACGGAACAATAATGTGCAGCAGCTGTATTATGAGAGTCACGGCTCTAAATTACAGGCAGGATAATATTACACGTCTCATTGAGAGGACAGTCATATAGTGTACCTGCTGTAAAGTATTTATGCCGAGTCAGCGTTCTTTACTCGTTTCACTTGGTCTTTGTCCTTCTGCTGAACAACGAAAACACAGCTGTACTTTCTGTAATATGAAAAAAGCACATTAATCACAATCATAATACTTATTTATCCCAGGGGAAATGTGGTTTGGGGGCAGTTCCTCCAATTTTGACTGAAATAAATGAATAAAAAGACTTATTCACACATAAGGAGTTGAAGTAAGAAGGTGCAATAAAAAGATAAAATAATAAAATGAATGGGAAATATTATTAGTAGCTTGAAAAAAGTACATCTGCTTGACCCTTTGAGACATCTTCAGGCCTAATTTTCTGAGATTGAAGATGTCTGAATTGAACAGATTCACAGCATTTGTATTACATGTTGAATTTAGCTGGGACTGTTATTCAAAGCTACGTACAATAAGTGCAATCAACCATGGGGGTAGAAACGGAAAAACAATAAGAATCCTGGAAATAAGCAGAAATCCTTTATTCGTGCCGCAAGGGGGAATGTACGTTGGTACAGCAAAGGGGAGTGCAGATATCAAATAAATACATTAAGTACAGCTTAGATTTCGCATTTAAGCTAAATCAGGATTTATAAAAGGTAACTGTAATCAGATGACAATGTTGGTAAGAAATTCTAACTATTTTCTTTTCTAAGGTCACATTGTTCTGTTTTCTTCCATAATAGAGAGGCGAAGTCCCGCCCATCTCCTTCCAACCCATGGGACCTTATTTCGGAAAAATTATGTATTGAAGTCAATGGAGAGAGAAAGATTATCTTTCGATCTCGTTTGAATTGTGCCACAAATTACACATATGATGTTTGTCAATTTAAAAGATCATTTCCATGTCAAAAAAGTCACAGTTTGTCGTAAAACTGTTGAAATATAAGACTATGAAAAATACGCAACTAGAAAGACTACAAATCCCAGAGTCCCGGTCCCGCATGCTGGCTCTTACGGAACCGACTAACTCCCCTTGTGTGTGTGTACAGCTCTCAACATGCCCAGACTTGGAGTGATTTTCACCTCTTTTAATACTTTCCGCCTCATTCTGAAAGAAAGAAGTGAAATGTGCCAACGTGACGGCCGTCTGGGTGTGTGGTGCGAGACGGGAGATGTAGTTCATTGAGCGGTTTCACACAAAGTCTTACTTCACAGTTTTACGACACATTTTAATTTTTTTTACTTGCAAAATTATCTTTTAAATTGACAAACATCATATGTGTAATTCGTGGCACAATTCAAACGGGATAGAAAGATAATCTTTCTGTCTCCATTGACTTCAATACATACTTTTTTCTAAATAAGGTCCCATGGAGGTCCCGCGGAAAGGGAGGGACTTCGCCTCTCTCTACACTTGTATTGTTATTTATTTTCTCTTTTGTTTATTTGCATTGCATTTGATGTTGAGGTAATACAAAAGAAACAGAAAGAAATGAGGTTACATCAGAATCAGAATTTGACATTTTGTTTGATTAAAATAAAAAGTATTTAACATTAAAGAGATTAAAGACAAGTATTTAAAAAAAGGAGTACAATGAATTTATGACAACTGCAGTATGTTATATTTTATAGTGGAAGGCTGTGATTTAAAGAGAGGTAGCTATATATAGAAATGTGCAACCATACTCGGAGAGATGAACATACCTTTTTACAGGTAACTGTAATGGACTACATTTGTATAGATACCCTTCCCCCTTCAAACTGTCCCCAAGATTTCCTACAATTCTGGTTGAATCACCTCCTCCACCTCCTCCTCGCTTTGGTTATTTTCAGCTGGGCTCAAATGTAACGGCAGATTTCCTAATTTAAACGCATGGTTCCAGGTGACATAACACTTCCTGACATATATTTGGCCCCTGACTCAAGTTGAGGGGAGGATGTGGTGAAGAGTGATGGGTAATCAGTGTGTGTGTATGTGTGTGTGTGCGTGTGTGTGTGTGTGTGTGTGTGTGCGTATGTGTGTGTGTCTTTGTGGGGAGTAGGGGGGCAGCAGGTGTGAGAAGGTTCCTCTCCGTCAGTCCTCATTAGTAACCTTGCAGATACCTGGCCTTCCAAAAAAAAGTGTGTTAAAACGATTCAACCCTCTCTCAACACATATTAGTTTGTCTGCTGGAAAATCTCTTGAAGGAATGAGTCCTTAAACCGGGAAATTAGTTAGACTGGAAGCACCATGTGTTTTGTTTGTTATCCTGAAATAAGGTCTGTGCTTAACTCAAACTGAAGAGATTTCGTCCTGCAACATAAAATACGTCAGTAAATACCCCACTGGTGAATGAAAAAAACAGCGGTTTCTAACAAGTGTCTAAATGAGTCGACTAAACGCCATTACGCCCAACATTAGCCACCTTTAGCTTTGCGGCGGTGACGTGAAGTCATGTGACCGTGCTGTAATTCCTTTATAGCCCAACATTAGCGGCCTTTAGCTTAGCGGTGGTGACGTGAAGTCATGTGACCGTGCTGTAATTCCTTTATAGCCAGGGGCGGTTCTAGGGGGGGGGGGGGCAGGGGGGCCATTGCCCCCCTAACACTCACTTTGGACCCCCCTGTGGCCCCCCTAAAAAAAAAAAAAGTTTATGATTAAACGATTTCTTGGCTGACGGAATAGGACAAGTTACGATTTTTGTCATTCTAGTCGGACCCAATAGAGCAGGGGTCTCCAACACGTCGATCACGAGCTAACGGTATCTCGCAAGCCCTCAATAGCCCCCACTTTACAAATATGTTTGTTTTGTTTTTTTAACGCAAGCCGTCATCGACACGGAGGAGCACACAGCCTCTGTGAGCGAGCGAGACAGAAAGAGAGCTAGACAGAGCACACCTTTATCTATTTAATGTGTTGTAAAAAATTAAGAAATCATTCCAATGTGTACTATAGGACAGTAAAAAAAGAAAATACAGTTTGAAAGGGGAGTGATTATGCATAAATATACAGAAAGAATACTAACTATAGGTAACATAAGATAAGAATAAACTAGTTTAAATAATTTGTTATTGGTTGTGATCATATTCTAAAGATGTTTGGATTATTGAAAAGTATACAGCTCCCTTTCATCTGAGTGTTGAGAGCTGTATCCATAAATTCATTTTGTGCTCAAAGTGCACCAGATTGATGCCTTTAACTTCAACATTTCAAAAAAAATCTTCCCGGGGCTGCATGCCCCCGGACCCCCCTAGAGAAGGTTAAGTCCACCCCAAAATAAAGCAGTTTCAAATGATTAAATTGCATACATTTTCTTTTAGTAAACACTGAAAACGGGTCCCACAGACCCAAACAGCACACAAAGGTAAGCATATAATAATGTGTAATGAAACAAATACCAATAACCCTATTGCATTGTTTTCTTAGGTGTATGCGCAATTACTTCATACTGTCTTTGTCTTTTTCGTCCTGCATTTATTGTGCCCCCCTCAGAAAATAACTGGCCCCAGCCTGGCCCCCCCAGTCAAATTGGTCTAGAAGCGCCACTGTTTATAGCCCAACATTAGCCGCCTTTTGGTCCCTGTTTCAATGAAAGAAATCTAATATAACACCCCTGCACCTCTCTATGGCATTGTTTGTGAAGGATCTAAGATGGTGGCAGTCTGAAAGCTCTAATCCACAAAAAACCTCTTAAAAGTTAATTAGGAGAATGAGATGGAACCACAGCCAGCTTTCCTGACAGTATGGTTTTGATAATTGTGCTGAGAAACCAGTGAAGTGCAGATGAAGCCGCTGAGTGTTGATGTTTGACTTGTGGCAATGCATTGTGGGTGTTTTTTCAGACCTCTGCAGTAGCTCTGAGTTTGGCCTGGCTGCAGTAATGGTTCTGATAATAGTCACACAAAGGAAGTGGAATAAAACATAGATGTTTTCCAAAATGTCAGCCTTTATCTTCGTCTAAATATACAAATGACTTCCTCTCCTTTCTCCTCAATGATGGTCACAATGTTAATTTGACTTTTGCATGGTAATATTAATGGAAGCCTTTTAGTAAATAGACTTTCTGGTGTATCAAATTAGATGATTGATACCAGAGTGCTTTCGAAATAATATATAGTATGTAATATTTTTTCTGAAACGTTTTCAATAACTACCCCAGGACATATTTTTCCAGCAAGTACCACCTGACTAGTACCAGACATGTCATCACTACGTAACACTCTGCTATTGGCTAGCGCTCCAACACATTGTACATGATAGGCTAAGGAGCGGGACATCTCTAAGCGGTCGACCAATCACAACAGAGCCGGCCAGCTATCCAATCAGAGCAGACTGGGCTCTGGTTTCAGACAGAGGGTGAAAAGAGGTTTTAGCATAGACACAGTAGAGCCACTAGATACTAATATGAACCTGAACATTAGCATAATATGGCCCCTGTAAATGCATCAATATTCATAATCCAGTAATTTAATATGATTCTGAAATGGTACATTAAATAAAATACTTTTGCATTTTTACACAATTAAGATTTTGAATGCAGGACTTAACAAAGTATTTTTACCAGTGTTTTTATTTGTATCTCCCTGTTGCGATCTCACAGACAGATGGTAAACGACCATGAAGAAATCACTTAGGAGCGGCAGTATTGAATATACTGCAGACTACATATGTTATGTTTACACAACGTCTAAATGACCTTTACGCTTGCACTGCAGTTGATCCCTCGTTGTTTGCTGATTACATCTGGAGAGACTTAAAGAGCATCCTTGTGGTGATTTATAATTAATGTCATATACTTTCTTATCTGTGTGTAGCTTTGGAAGGCCTATATTTAATTCAACCCTATAATAACAATATTTGTCTAAAACAAAAAGCGTGTTTGTTCCACCCTTTTTATTACTATTGATCCACACCTCTCTCAGTGTATTTCCCTTTTTGTGGTGTTGGTAGTTTTATACATTGTGTAATCAAACAGTCTTGTGTAATCTCCATTGTGTTGGCGTTCCCATTCAGCCAGTTTGAAAACATAATTTACAAAATGGATTCAGTGAGCACCGGATCAATGGAAGCTCTCTCGCCATTTATCAGACAGAGCTCATCCTGCCAGGAAACACACAATGGACCAACACGTAATATATATTCATCATAACTTATATTTAAAAAACCAGTGTTCAACTTCAGTGAAAGGATTAACAAAGACACAGATTTGTTTTACCATGATACTAGGTCTAACATTGAAGTTTAACCTGTTAAGCCCGAGAGCCCCCGGTAGAGGGGTTTGCGGTTTTTTTTTTCTCACGAAACTGTGTCTATGGGCTTCTTAATATTTAAAAACCTTTTAATGTGTCATACCGGATAAACGTGAAGAAACTCAGCTAATTGACGATATGAACAATTTCTACCAAAACAAAACACAAGTCTCATAAGAAGCGTCTAAATCAGTGGTTCTCAACTGGTCAGGCCTCGGGACCCACTTTTTACTTGGTCAATAAATCGCGACTAGAAAACGTTCTGTAATATACGCTTTTCAGCATACAATATTGATAAAAGTGAAGTACAGTGCATATATCCCTTATATCCCTTCACAGAACTAAAGTATGCTTTTAAACAAGGCACACATGCTGAAAACCTAACCCCAGCAGGGGGGTCTGAGGGGATTCTCCCCCAGGAGACTTTTAGAAATACTAACATAAACTATGCATTCTGGTACACTCTGAGAAGAAAATAAATAAATCTGTTACTACCCGACATATTAATAATATTTTATGCCATTGTTTGTTTTTCACTTTGTTCTGACATCTTGCTGCGAGAAGAGTAAAGAGGAGATAGTCTGAGTGACTTATTTTAAATTGTGGGTAAGGGTAGATAGCTCCCATTGTTCTGTGACCTGTCAATCATCAAACCGGGGGTCATATTTCATTATGTGTTCATTCGTATCTGAAGTTGTACCCATGGATGTATAAAGAAGAGTTCTACCGTAAAGTTATTCTCCGTGGTGACTTCTGGCAACAATCTTGATTCTGATTGGCCAGAAGACTCGAAAAAAACAAGATATTTTATTGAGAAGATGATCACTACGCCATAGAAGTTTTCAAAACCGTTTATGGTCTCCGGTACTTCCAGTCCAACGCCGACTGCATGCACAGCGTTAGAAAATCGGGCCTTCAAAATAAAAGTTTGACTTTTCCCCCCCCCCCCCAAAAAAAAGAATTCCAATTTTTTTTCTTCACTCACACATCCGCGACCCACTCGAAACGGTTCCGCGACCCACTTTTGGGTCGTGAACCACCAGTTGAGAACCACTGGTCTAAATGACCCCTGAGCGAAAAAATGCTAACGCACTTAGCACAGAACTCAAGGTAAAAATGCCCTTATTACTTATCGTAACTGCACATACAAGATATCCGATTGAAGCTGATATTCCACAGATTGTATTACATTTAAGAAAGAAAAAAATGTTTGTAACATAAATACAACTTGCAAATCATTATTTCATAAACAAAATAATGATCTTTATGAAACTTTCCCTGGATGTTGCCAACATATTTCAGCATGCATGATCCTTCCCATTTGTCTTATATTTGTGGAAGAAATTGCTCTGGAGTCCAGTTACATTTACCGTGTCTTATAACTCTTATAACTCTTATTACAAAAAAGCTATTGCATTGTCATGACCCTTCTTTATACATGACTTATCAAGAATGTCCTCTGGATTGCACCATACCGTTTTGCTGCACTGCATTGGGGCAATAATCTTATATTTCGTACAAGCCACAAATCATAATGTGCTGCAGCTCCATCAGCACTTTAAACACCAACTAATAAAGTCTGTTAAAAGCTGCTTAGCTCTGTACTTACTGACCAGGAATACTTGCATTCTGGCATTGCATAAAACAAACATGGCTTTTATCTGCCAAGGGTATGAAATAAAGCTGTCATTTGGTACGGTGGTTACATTTCAATCAGGATCAGGAGAGACTTGTTTGGATTTAACAGTGTATATTTATGCCAAGAATACACAGATGAGCGTAATGGTGTTTGGTGATAAGACCTTGTTGTGTTTTAAACATATCTATCATCAGTGGCGGACTGGCCATCGGGACGTTCGGGACGGGCCGGTCGGACGATGTGGGCCGGTCAGATAAGTCACTAGCGCCCCCCCCCCCCGTTGACAATTTACTAGTGGTACCGAAGTGGGCCTAGTGGTACCGAAGTGGGCCGGTCGAGATGCCGGTCTGATTTTTACTCCCAGTCCGCACTGCCCATCATATAGGATGACTCAAAATTCCCATTATAAATATTTATCATTAAGTTTTCCTCACACTCAAGTAAACCTTTGGATGTAGGATGTCAACGTAGAGTCAGAGTCATTTAGATTGAGGTCTTTCTACCTTCACTCATGTAAAAGATCTTTTATCATAATATAAAATATAGATACAAGTCCTCACATTTGGCTTTTTTTGCTTGTAAAATGACTCAAACTAATGAATTTATCACATACAAAGTTAACTGACTAACTGTTGAATAATTAAAGGTTATTTATTACATATTTTTTAAGTATGTGTCCGGCTCGAGTGCGCTAGAATTTGAAAGTACGCAGCCGCAAAAAATCTGCCCCTTCCTTCAGACTTCCTCACAGAGCCCCTCCTCTAACACACACGAACGCGCACATGACCAATGAGGGCACGAGATAAGTTTGTGCACAGATGGAAGGCTGACAGGCAGGTAGGCCATCCAGTTATTTTAGCCGGGCCGGATCAGATGATTGGTCGTGCTTTTTACAGCGCCACGGCTTCCACAGATGAGATATTTTTATATATTTATTGTCAAAGCATTTAATATATTCATTGCTATCGGGATGTTAAGAGCATTCCATGGAATATAACAAAAAGTGTTTCTGAAGTGAATTACCTTTAAGGTCCAAACTCCGTCTCAAACATTTTATTTTTTGCCTAAAGGTTGTCCCATTAAAATATATGTTCATTATTCCAATAATGAACACTCATTCTCTATAATTAATCATTAACTTTGTTCGTCTCCTCGTATAAAGTACAATTTCACTTGCAGGACTTTTACTTACTTTTTTCTCCTGAAGTAAATGATCCGGGTAGGCGTCGTTTAGCAGCTCTCAGTAAAGAGAAGAGAGAGAGGCCATGACTTTGCAGCACTTGTTGTTTCTGTCATCTTAAAATCATTAAGTAGCCTAGCTTCATTTACAGCCACTTAACCTGAAGTCTGCTTTCTGGGTTGTCATTATAAACCATTAACCCCCCCAGAGAGCGGGAAATTAACAGTGTCAGTGGTAATGGACATGGTCAATCAGAGGCTAAATACACTTCAGACCAGAGTCCTGCACGGGCCTGATTTTCAAGACCCGCTTCCGCAAACCGACCCGACCTGTCAGCACAAGATCCGCAAACCGACCCGAACCCTCATATCCTATGAGCAGTGAAAACGTGCAATTATTAACACACGCAGTTGCATATTTGGCTCAAAAAGCGTGGGATGTTGGTTATTCTCTCCGTCTAGGATGACACCAAAAGCCTCCCAGACGTTGGATTTCGCTCTTGAGGAAGAGTTATTGAAAATGCTGTATTCTCCGAGCTCCGCCTTCACCTCAGCCATTTCGAATGCAGCAGATTGATGCGGTGCAGGTTATGATTATGAGCGGTCCCGCGGGGGAGAGGTCCGAGGATTTAAACATTAAACTAAACTATTATTATTTGAATATATTTATTATGCAACACCCGCGAGCCGACCCGCATCATCTTTGGTTTACCCAGAACCGAACCCGAAAAAAAAAAAGCGTTAGAAAAAATACCACCTGCGAGTCGGATAGGACTCTGCTTCAGATTACATATCAAAGAAATGATCTTGCAGGGTAGGTTTGGAAGGACCCTAAGTGCGGTTATTACATTTGAGTCCTTCTCTTTATTGCGATATTCCAATGTACCTGTAACTCATTTAAATATATTTATAATGCATATTTTAATAGAGGAAAGATTAAGAAAGGCAGACTCCTTCCTGTATGTATTGAACGTGTTGCTGACTGTCTGATATCTTTCTAATTATGTTTGCATGTTATCAATGGCTAAACACAGAAATAATTGGTACAAATATTGTAGTTATTTGACTCGTTTTGCATCTCATCACTAGAGATTATATTATTACAAACTTGTTATTTTAGGAATGTACAATCATACATATACATATGAATTATTCATTAGTATAGTGATACTAGTTGTGTTTGCAGCACAACCAGCTGCAAACAAAACATTGGCATTGATTGTTTTGTAACGTTTTTGTGGCTAGGTTGCTAACAGATAGCAGTAGCTTTTTACGCTATCGGAGCAACATTAGCGTTAAAGGCCCAGTGAAGTGCATGTTTTTGCACCAAAATGAAATGGCAGTTTCATTCCTTACATATCATTGTGCCTGTTCATGGCTAAAATATTTTTTAATAATTCATAATTAATGAATTAATGAATTATTAATTTTGCCGTCTGAGCCTAACGGAAGTTGCAGACGATAGTGGCTGTGACGTCACAAGATGTACCCAGTTGCGATTGTAAACATGGCGGAGACTCTGGAAAGTGATACTAGTGTGAGAGAAATGATTGATTTGGACAGCTTTTCGGACAGGATAGATGAGGAAAGTGATCAATCTGGTGCACTTTGAGGGCAACATTAAGAGATTTATGGATACAGCTCTCAACACTCATATGAAACATATATTTCAATAATCAAAAAACATTGGAATGATTTCTTAACCTATTTTATACAACTAATATTACATAGATGGAAATATTTGTTTACATAGATGACCAAACCCACTGAGATAACTTAGGCTACAGTTTACCTCCCTGAGCTGACGTTATCTCTCTCAGTCCCACAGGAGAGCACTCTCTCTCTCCTTATTGTTGAAACACCTAATCTCCGTTAGCTCCGAGCTAGCACCAGATGCTAACAACAACCCTGTAACTCTGTCAGTCTCTCTTTCTCTCTCTCTCAAATCGACCAGTGGCCTTTATTTATCATGATCAATCAAAGAGTCTCCGAAACAATGACACCAGCCAGGCTCACCTTCATCTTTTGGGAACAGAAACATCGCCACTTCGGCAGACTTGACATTACTACAGCCAGCGGCAATGCATCGTTTCCCCTGTGTTTTTCATCCCTCTTTCTTCACTGTCGCCTCCATTGTCAGGTTTTCTCGATTGGAAATCACTTCCAGTCGACTCCGACACACTTTCCAGGAAAATACTAGCTCAAAAACGTTGAGAAATTCGACTTTGAAAAAGAGAAAAAATGAACGGTGGTGAATGTAAACAGTGCGGCGGCGTCCATCTCGTGACGTCACGCAGTAGATCGCAAGCCACGCCCACGAAGGCGAAGGTCGACTGCAGATTTCCCCGGAAAATTCAAAACTCGTCAAATTTGTTGCTATTCCAACATTTTTTGATATGGGTTCCAATGGACAATTTTGGTCATTACTATACGTATTAGCATAACAGATCATGCACAGGTGCACACTTCACTGGGCCTTTAATTTGCTGTTATATTTTTCGTTAACTCACACCATTGAGTATTCGCTTTTTAGCTCACTTCTTTTGTCTCTACTAACTCCTGAGTAAAATATATCTCACTCTTTCTTTAGCTGCTAAATGCCCCACAATGTTCACCGCTAACTTGGTCTGTTAGCTGTGCGGTGCTAAGCTGCTAATGCTAGTTTACAGAGGGTTAAATCGAAAAAAAACAAGTGTGGTTACAAACTGTAAAATAAAACTGGACAGTAAGACAAAAACAATGAGTTTAAAGATGCGAAGAGACAGATGTTAATGTGTCACTTGGTAAAACATAGTTCATCAGAACAAGTTCAACAGTTAGCATTTTCACTAGCATTAGCAGTTATATTAGCCATAGCCAGTATCCTTAGCCTCAGTAAGATGTTTGATGCATTACAGATACTTTCGCATTTTTCATAGTTTCTTTCCTCTAAAATGTATATACTTCAATATGCAATAAATCAAATTGCTACTGGTTTATTCGTGCTCTTATAAACACATTGCCAAAAGTACTATTGCAACCTCTGTTCTGCTGAACTCAGGCTTTAGCTTCTAGATATTCCCGGGGTTTTGCCTTCTTCAGTGCACACACGCTAGTTGTTCGTGTAAAACTGTTGATTTGTGCTTTGTGATACCATCAACTCAAGAGCTGCTCTAATCATTAGTGCCTCGTTTATAGCAGCATGCGTCCTTTTATTGACAGCAGTGTAATTAAGAGTGCTTAAGCGGTCTGATAGATTTCATGCATCTATGCCATAGATCTATGCTCAAGAACACACCAAATAGCTCTCATCCTTTCATCTCTGTGCAACGTCCTCTTTTACTGAGACTCAATATCTTCAACCCTTTAAGTTATTTAGAGGCATTTCAGTCCGAGGGGCCGTTAAACCAGAAATCTATCACTAAAATGGTGAGGGCTCCATAAAGCAAGAGTGGGGACAGCAGCAGCAAAACTGAGGCTTTTTTACTGCATGGCAGGCAATATTATTAGTACGAAGTATTGTGTGCATGTGTTGCTTTACACACACCAGTAACTACACTCAGTGTTCCTACCACATAAAGGGAGAATATTGGTTGTTAAAATTACTTTCCCTCTCTTTCCTCCCGCTTTGTAATTGCACCATTAGGCACAGCGCTGGAAGTATTGTGTGATTATTTGTTTTGAGAGGTTGCACTGCAGCTCGTGTAATTGGTTCTGACGCTCAGAAGACTGGCAATATTTCAAACTGACTGAAGACAGTGAAGGGAGGGCTGAAGCATTGCATATTTACTTAACATCTGGATGTATTCAGGCTTTTGACTGATGTATGTAATATAACACTAACGCAAAGAGGTGTGTGTCTGCACATACAGTGGGAGTGGTGTTAATAAACAGAATTGAAGGGTGAACCCTCTTTAATGGTCTCACATGCAGAGCACACAGTGACATGTGTTCTCTGCTTTTAACCCTTCCTAGTGCCAGGAGTATAGCACTAGGAGCAGTGGGCAGCTATTGTACAGCGCCCGGGGAGCAATGGGAGTGGGGGGGAAGGGGGTTGTCCGGTGCCTTGCTCAAGGGCGGCAGGGCAGGAGGTGAACTGGGACCTCTCCAAGTAGCAGTCCACACTCCATATTTTAGGTCTGGTCGGGGACTTGAACCGGCGACTCTACAGCTCCCAGTCAGAGCCCCTACTGACTGAGCCACTGCTTGCTTGCTACATCCTCTCTGCACTGTGTTGCGAGTGAACAGGGTTAAGAAAAGAGAAGATGTGAAACTTCATTTGATTTGAACTGCATATTCAAAATGTCTGAAAAGTTGAACTCAGAGCTGTGCAGTTGTTCATGTTTTGGATGGATGGTAAAGAAGGTTTTAAGAGTGTAAAAGAAATGTCATTGTGCATAAAATGATTTTTATTTTTAATGTCATTATTATCTCATAATAGTTTTTATTTCCTAATAGTTTAGGGTTACTGTTCAAATGTTTTCCCTCTAAATGATACACCAAAGCAAACCCCTATGTGTACAATTATTCGGCAATAAATATGGTGGTACGATCCGTATGAATTTTCCCTGTTTTATTTTGTAATGTCAAGATCTGTCTTCCTGTTTTATTTTGAAGAGTGTTCATTTATTTAGAGCACATGTGTCAAACTCAAGGCCCGGGGGCCAAATCAGGCCCTTGGTGGATTTAATTTCGGCCGGCAGGATAATTTCTAATTCCTATTAGATCTGGCCCTCCGGTATATTGCACGCACACCTTCACTCCATCCTAAGGGTCTCCTCAGCTCAGAGCCTGAGCCCAAACATTGATGACCTTGCACCCAAGATGAGATGCCAAGTATCTGAGCTAGCATCACAGAGCAGCACACTGACTTTAATGGATGTTTCCTTCTGCACTTTCTCTCTCACGACAACAGGGCATGTTTGGTTTCTCTTTGAGGGAAATAGTTTTGTTGAAGCTGTTGTTGGCCTGTGGGAAAATGTAATCATAAGAACTGACTCTGGAAAAGCTGCAGATAGAGCCATAAGAAATGAATCAACTGATTATTTAATGTTTAATGTTTTTATAGGCAATCATTTAAGCTTTGTTAGTTCCAGGTTTAATATGTGCAATAAGTTCATTTCAATAAGTTCTGCAATAAACATTGAACCAGTCCGGCCCTCCACTAGTTCACATTTTTTTATTTTGGCCCACTGTGTATTTGAGTTTGACCCCCCTGGTTTAGAGAGAGAGTTTAGCATAGCCCAGCACTGTGCATTCTGGGTCAATACAAAAAATTGTCTTCTGCACTTGGGTCCTATCTACTCTGCTCTCCAGTCTTGGCATGGGTTTAGAGAAAACATTTAAAAAGGATTAGACAACTGTGAAATAAAATCCGAAAAAGTATATCGGCCATTTGTCAGTTTCCACTTTCTTACATCTGATTAAATATCCTGTGCTCGTGAATCCTTCGTTTAAATTAAAGTTTATGCATTAATATCTCTCACCTCTCTTTTCTCCCCCTCTCCTCCTCTCTCCCCCTCTCCTCCTCTCTCCCCCTCTCCTCCTCTCTTCCCCTCCTTTAGCACTATGCTGAGATCCCGTGCAGGTTTCCCACCATGCTGGAACTGGGCTCGTGTTCGGTCACTTCTGCCTCTCTGACAGGGGATCGCCATGCTTTGGGGCGACAAAGACCCCCATCAGGTCTTCAATCAGAGTGTCCTGTGGGGGGTCTGGATGTGGGGACAACCCCGAAAAAAAAGCACCACATCCTGCGTTCCTCCACCCCAACAGACCCTGAGAGATGGCAGAAACGTGGATCCGGAGAGACCCCCGCCCTTTTGGAGCCTCGGAGCCTTTCCATCTGTTTTGACACCCTTTATCTCCCACAAATGCCGGGCCACGAGCCTCCAAACCGCCTGGGCCTCACTCTGGAAGTTGGTTCCACTTTTGATGTGGGTGGGGGGATAGATGGAGATCCTGCAGTCAGTCCCAATGTGATGAAGAGACGTCGGGGGGGTCTCATCGAGCAGAGGGACATCGTGAAAGCCCACCAGGCTCACAAGATCCACAGCACACCTCAGGCCAGACGCAAGGAGTGGGAGTGAGTATATGAAGCTGATTTACCTCCACACCGACCCCCGACTCTCTTTTTCTGCTATCTGCATTATGTATATATTATTTAAGCTGAATCTTTATCCAAAACAAGTGCAATTAATCATGAAAATCCAATTCCAAACGCCAAGTATCCTGCAGGTATTAGAGAACAAAAGCTGTAGTTTATGGTGGTGTGGTTCACTGAACATCTCAGGTTGTGTGCACACGTTGTGATTGGTTAACCGCTTAGAGATGTCCCGCCCCTTAGCCTATCACGTACAATGTGTTGAAGAGCTTGCAAATAGAGAACCGCTGTGACGCGTCCTAAAACCCGGAAGTAAGTTAGCATTTTACCACTTCAGTTTCCTTCGACAAAAAAGCAATTCAGTTTCTCCATAGGGTTTAGGAAAATATCTGAAATCAGGTCTGTGGTTGAGACACATTGAAGAGACGGATCACGTTTTTTTCTCCGACATTAAATCCATCAGCAGTGACCCCACTGGTGATCTCTGAAGAGTTGACGTGTCTGAAAAACGATGGTTGTTACCAAGTAGCTGAATAGGACTACCGTAATTTTCGGACTATAAGCCGCGCCTTTTTCCCATTTTTCGACGCTGCGGCTTATATAACGGTGCGGCTAATCTATGGATTTTTACAGCTAACGGCCACTAGGGGACCTCCTAAATCTATGGATTTACAGGTTACAGTCCACCACCTTTAACTCTATGGGCTCTATGGCCGCTCCGCGCCCCCCACATTTAAGCTTCTGGTGACTAGATTTATGATTAGAAAATTATAAAAGTAGCTTTGAGATGTGGAGATTGAACAAAACGTGATCCGTCTCTTCAATGTGTTTCAACCACAGACCTTATTTCCAGCTATTCTCCTAAATCCTATGGAGAAACTGTATTGCATTTTTGTCGAAGGAACCGGAAGGAGTTTATTTCCGGGTTTTAGGAAGCGTCACTGTGGTTCTCTATAAGGGCGCGGGTGTTACATTGTGATGTCGCTATGTTCGCCATGTTCAGGAAGTGAATAAACATTAAGTCCCCAAATAAATCCTCCCTAATTGATCTCATTCTAACTAATGTTCCCCATAAATACTCATCTGTGGGAGTCTTTGCTAATGATGTGAGTAACCACTGTGTTGTAGCAACAATCAGGGACACTAAGGTCTTAAAGGTTAAACCTCGTATTATCAGTAAGAGAGACACAAAACATTTCGTGGAGCAGGGTTTTGTTCATGATCTGTTTGGCTTTGATTGGTGTAAAATGGATCTGTGTGCTGATGTAGAAACTGCATGCTCTTATTTGTATCTTGGTTTTATGGAGATCATTGATAGACATGCACCCCTGCGTCAATTTGAGTAAAGGGACGAGACAATCCTTGGTTTTCTGCTGAATTATCTAGTCTCCTACATGAGAGAAACAAGGCCTGGGCAAAGGCTAGGCCATTGATTGATTGATTGATTGATTGAAAAGTTTATTAACAGCTTGTATATTGGGTACAGTACAGTACAGCTCAAAACATACAATTGTTAAGGGGATGCAGACCAGAGAAAGACTTTCGTCTTGTTTACATCAGGGTCCCCCATTTCCAATTCATCATATCATTTAAGACATATAAGACATATTTGACATACAGATGGCTTATTTACAATTTTCATTTTAGATTTCGTTCTAATACATCCTAACCGGACATTTAAGACATACAAAGTCTACAGATATACAGTTAGTAACAGAGTCTAAAATGCGAGTATATACATAGATGGGGGGGGGAAGCTGTCCATCAGGCTCAGAGGTAGAATGGCTGTGTTTTAGGCAGCTAAGAAATAGCTTCACTTCACAAATCAAAAGTGCTAAGTCTAAGTATTATCTGTCAGTAACCACAAAGAACCTGAATAATCATAGAAAATGTTGGAAAGCCATAAAATCGATATCCACTGGTGAAATCTGTAATGAGCTACCTCCGTGCCTCACCACAGCATCTGGCTCTATATCGGACAGGGCCACTATGCTAAATTGTTTTAATGAGCATTTTGTTTCCTGTGGCTCTCTGTTTGATTCTGTTTCTAACTCCGTCTCGATGAACACCACCGAAGCAGACTCTGAACAATGTGATTTGGAAAACTCTTTTAATTTCTCTCCTTTTACTCTTGATGTTGTTCATGAAGTCTTGACCAAGAAACCGGCTGGCCCGGACAACGTAGAACCTTTCTTTTTAAAGATAGCTGCAGATTTTATTGCACGACCTCTGTAGACTTTCCGCTGTCCTGATATAAACTGACATATAGTCATGCAGAAACAGACTTCATATGAAACAACTTTATGAATTAAAATATATAATGTGTTAATTACAAGCTTTAGAGGTGATGGTTTGTTACCTGTATCTCCTGCTTCCATTTTTTTTGCTAAGCTAAGCTAACTGGCTGTAGCTTCATATTTAGTGTACGGACGTCACAATGTCTACAATAAATTATAAGCACATTTCCCAAATGTCAGAACTATTCCTTTAAATGTTACCCAAACATTTGCTTTGTGTGTGTGTGCACCCTGCTGTGGAGAAAATATTTTCTCATATCTAAATAATTTCTTTGACCTTCTCATTACCGGCATACTGTTTCTTTGTGTGTATGTGTGTGTTACCTGTTTGCTCCTTGAACATGTGTGTGTGTGTGTGTGTGTGTGTGTGTGTGTGTGTGTGTGTGTGTGTGTGTGTGTGTGTGTGTGTGTGTGTGTGTGTGTGTGTGTGTGTGTGTGTGTGTGTGTGTGTGTGTGTCTTTGTATGTGTATTTAATGGTTTCCTGCCCTGTGGCGTTGTGGAATTTCTAGCTGATTATAGCATTGCCCCCCCCCCCCCCTCTGGTTCCCTGCTAAAGCTGGAGATTCACCGCTGTGCCCCCCCCCCCCCCCCCCCCCCCCCCCGAATCTCCACAGGCACAGGATGCCTCGACTCTTACTGAGTTATGTCTTTACCTGAAGACAGAGAAAGAATGAGGAGGTGCAGAAGAGAGGGGGAAATATCACTCTGTAATCAGTATGTAGTGTCTCTACTTTAAAGAGTCCTCTCCTGCTGATGTTCAGGTGTATATCAGTATGTAGTGTCTCTACTTTAAAGAGTCCTCTCCTGCTGATGTTCAGGTGTATATCAGTATGTAGTGTCTCTACTTTAAAGAGTCCTCTCCTGCTGATGTTCAGGTGTATATCAGTATGTAGTGTCTCTACTTTAAAGAGTCCTCTCCTGCTGATGTTCAGGTGTATATCAGTATGTAGTGTCTCTAATTTAAAGAGTCCTCTCCTGCTGATGTTCAGGTGTATATCAGTATGTAGTGTCTCTACTTTAAAGAGTCCTCTCCTGCTGATGTTCAGGTGTATATCAGTATGTATTGTCTCTACTTTAAAGAGTCCTCTCCTGCTGATGTTCAGGTGTATATCAGTATGTAGTGTCTCTACTTTAAAGAGTCCTCTCCTGCTGATGTTCAGGTGTTATCAGTATGTAGTGTCTCTACTTTAAAGAGTCCTCTCCTGCTGATGTTCAGGTGTGTATCAGTATGTAGTGTCTCTACTTTAAAGAGTCCTCTCCTGCTGATGTTCAGGTGTGTATCAGTATGTAGTGTCTCTACTTTAAAGAGTCCTCTCCTGCTGATGTTCAGGTGTATATCAGTATGTAGTGTCTCTACTTTAAAGAGTTCTCTCCTGCTGATGTTCAGGTGTATATCAGTATGTAGTGTCTCTACTTTAAAGAGTCCTCTCCTGCTGACGTGCAGGTGTATATCAGTATGTAGTGTCTCTACTTTAAAGAGTCCTCTCCTGCTGATGTTCAGCTGTATATCAGTATGTAGTGTCTCTACTTTAAAGAGTCCTCTCCTGCTGATGTTCAGGTGTATATCAGTATGTAGTGTCTCTACTTTAAAGAGTCCTCTCATGCTGATGTTCAGGTGTATATCAGTATGTAGTCTCTCTACTTTAAAGAGTCCTCTCCTGCTGATGTTCAGGTGTATATCAGTGTGTAGTGTTTCTACTTTAAAGAGTCCTCTCCTGCTGATGTTCAGGTGTATATCAGTATGTACTGTCTCTACTTTAAAGAGTCCTCTCCTGCTGATGTTCAGGTGTATATCAGTATATATTGTCTCTACTTTAAAGAGTCCTCTCCTGCTGATGTTCAGGTGTATATCAGTATGTAGTGTCTCTACTTTAAAGAGTCCTCTCCTGCTGATGTTCAGGTGTTATCAGTATGTAGTGTCTCTACTTTAAAGAGTCCTCTCCTGCTGATTTTCAGGTGTATATCAGTATGTAGTGTCTCTACTTTAAAGAGTCCTCTCCTGCTAATGTTCAGGTGTATATCAGTATGTAGTGTCTCTACTTTAAAGAGTCCTCTCCTGCTGATGTTCAGGTGTATATCACTATGTAGTGTCTCTACTTTAAAGAGTCCTCTCCTGCTGATGTTCAGGTGTATATCAGTATGTAGTGTCTCTACTTTAAAGAGTCCTCTCCTGCTGATGTTCAGGTGTATATCAGTGTGTAGTGTCTCTACTTTAAAGAGTCCTCTCCTGCCGATGTTCAGGTGTATATCAGTATGTAGTGTCTCTACTTTAAAGAGTCCTCTCCTGCTGATGTTCAGGTGTATATCAGTATGTAGTGTCTCTACTTTAAAGAGTCCTCTCCTGCTGACGTTCAGGTGTATATCAGTATGTAGTGTCTCTACTTTAAAGAGTCCTCTCCTGCTAATGTTCAGGTGTATATCAGTATGTAGTGTCTCTACTTTAAAGAGTCCTCTCATGCTGATGTTCAGGTGTATATCAGTATGTAGTCCCTCTACTTTAAAGAGTCCTCTCCTGCTGATGTTCAGGTGTATATCAGTGTGTAGTGTTTCTACTTTAAAGAGTCCTCTCCTGCTGTTGTTCAGGTGTATATCAGTATGTACTGTCTCTACTTTAAAGAGTCCTCTCCTGCTGATGTTCAGGTGTATATCAGTATGTAGTGTCTCTACTTTAAAGAGTCCTCTCCTGCTTATGTTCAGGTGTATATCAGTATGTAGTGTCTCTACTTTAAAGAGTCCTCTCCTGCTGATGTTCAGGTGTATATCAGTATGTATTGTCTCTACTTTAAAGAGTCCTCTCCTGCTGATGTTCAGGTGTATATCAGTATATAGTGTCTCTACTTTAAAGAGTCCTCTCCTGCTGATGTTCAGGTGTATATCAGTATGTAGTGTCTCTACTTTAAAGAGTTCTCTCCTGCTGATGTTCAGGTGTATATCAGTATGTAGTGTCTCTACTTTAAAAAGTCCTCTCCTACTGATGTTCGGGTGTATATCAGTATGAAGTGTCTCTACTTTAAAGAGTCCTCTCCTGCTGATGTTCAGGTGTATATCAGTATGTAGTGTCTCTACTTTAAAGAGTCCTCTCCTGCTGATGTTCAGGTGTATATCAGTATGTAGTGTCTCTACTTTAAAGAGTCCTCTCCTGCTGATGTTCAGGTGTGTATCAGTATGTAGTGTCTCTACTTTAAAGAGTCCTCTCCTGCTAATGTTCAGGTGTATATCAGTATGTAGTGTCTCTACTTTAAAGAGTTCTCTCCTGCTGATGTTCAGGTGTATATCAGTATGTAGTGTCTCTACTTTAAAGAGTCCTCTCCTGCTGACGTGCAGGTGTATATCAGTATGTAGTGTCTCTACTTTAAAGAGTCCTCTCCTGCTGATGTTCAGCTGTATATCAGTATGTAGTGTCTCTACTTTAAAGAGTCCTCTCCTGCTGATGTTCAGGTGTATATCAGTATGTAGTGTCTCTACTTTAAAGAGTCCTCTCATGCTGATGTTCAGGTGTATATCAGTATGTAGTCTCTCTACTTTAAAGAGTCCTCTCCTGCTGATGTTCAGGTGTATATCAGTGTGTAGTGTTTCTACTTTAAAGAGTCCTCTCCTGCTGATGTTCAGGTGTATATCAGTATGTACTGTCTCTACTTTAAAGAGTCCTCTCCTGCTGATGTTCAGGTGTATATCAGTATATATTGTCTCTACTTTAAAGAGTCCTCTCCTGCTGATGTTCAGGTGTATATCAGTATGTAGTGTCTCTACTTTAAAGAGTCCTCTCCTGCTGATGTTCAGGTGTTATCAGTATGTAGTGTCTCTACTTTAAAGAGTCCTCTCCTGCTGATTTTCAGGTGTATATCAGTATGTAGTGTCTCTACTTTAAAGAGTCCTCTCCTGCTAATGTTCAGGTGTATATCAGTATGTAGTGTCTCTACTTTAAAGAGTCCTCTCCTGCTGATGTTCAGGTGTATATCACTATGTAGTGTCTCTACTTTAAAGAGTCCTCTCCTGCTGATGTTCAGGTGTATATCAGTATGTAGTGTCTCTACTTTAAAGAGTCCTCTCCTGCTGATGTTCAGGTGTATATCAGTGTGTAGTGTCTCTACTTTAAAGAGTCCTCTCCTGCCGATGTTCAGGTGTATATCAGTATGTAGTGTCTCTACTTTAAAGAGTCCTCTCCTGCTGATGTTCAGGTGTATATCAGTATGTAGTGTCTCTACTTTAAAGAGTCCTCTCCTGCTGACGTTCAGGTGTATATCAGTATGTAGTGTCTCTACTTTAAAGAGTCCTCTCCTGCTAATGTTCAGGTGTATATCAGTATGTAGTGTCTCTACTTTAAAGAGTCCTCTCATGCTGATGTTCAGGTGTATATCAGTATGTAGTCCCTCTACTTTAAAGAGTCCTCTCCTGCTGATGTTCAGGTGTATATCAGTGTGTAGTGTTTCTACTTTAAAGAGTCCTCTCCTGCTGATGTTCAGGTGTATATCAGTATGTACTGTCTCTACTTTAAAGAGTCCTCTCCTGCTGATGTTCAGGTGTATATCAGTATGTAGTGTCTCTACTTTAAAGAGTCCTCTCCTGCTTATGTTCAGGTGTATATCAGTATGTAGTGTCTCTACTTTAAAGAGTCCTCTCCTGCTGATGTTCAGGTGTATATCAGTATGTAGTGTCTCTACTTTAAAGAGTCCTCTCCTGCTGATGTTCAGGTGTATATCAGTATGTAGTGTCTCTACTTTAAAGAGTCCTCTCCATTGCAGACCATTCACAGTAATTTTCTGAATGAGTATCCTTCATTTGCATTTGATATTTAAGCCCATGTGACAGTGGTATTGATGTGGTTGATTATTGGATCCGTAGAGCTGTTCTCTCTCCTGCCTCACGTCATTATCACAACACTCAAAATGACAGATATACACTTGATGATGACCAAAGTGAGTCAGGATCATTACAGCCGTGAACATCCACCTCTCGGGAACATTTAGCAGGAAGCAGATGAGATGAGTGAACACCTGCTGCGGTTTTTCTCAGGAAATGAGTCTGTTTTTCCATCAAGGAAGAGCTATTTATTAGGGAGAGGAAATCTGATTCTGATGGGAGGTTATTTCCAGTGTTTGATTTGATGTATTTCAAATGTGTAAAACAATAATATTAAAAAAAATCAATAAAAATAATGAAATGAAAACATGAGTTCTTATACTACACAAACTCAAGCAGTGTCAAGCTGATGAACACAAATATTCCATCCATCCATCTTCTCCCGCTTATTCGTGGTCGGGTCTCGGAGGTAGCAGTTCCAGCAGAGAGCCCCAAACGTTCCTTTCCCCTCATCAACCAGCTCTGACTGGGGGGTCCCAAGGCGCTCCCAGGCCAAGAGATATAATCCCTCCACCTGGTCCTAGGTCTACCCCTCGGTCTCCTCGCATCCTAACTAGGTGGCATCCTAACTAGGTGCCCGAACCACCTCAACTGGCTCCTTTCGAAGCGAAGGGGGAGCGGTTCAACTCCGAGTCCCTCCCGGATGACTGAACTTCTCACCTTATCCCTAAGGAAGACACCAGCCACCCTGCAGAGAAAACCCATCTCGGCCACTTGTATCCCCAATCTCGTTCTTTCGGTCATGACCCATCCTTCATGACCAAATATTACTGACTCTAAATTATATATGACCAAATGATTTATTTAATTAAACATCCGAAAAGTGTTCATCCAGAGGTGGAAGAAATATTCAGATCCTTTGAGTAAGTTGAAGTAGAAATACTGCAGTCTAATTATGTATTATGTAAAAGTACGGGTAAAATCCACCCAAATTATTAAAAGTAAAACACTTTATAAAATGATAATAATATTATTTAATACTTCATAATAATCGGATTATACTAATACTGTAGAGGCAATGTTAGGATAAGCTTTAGTTACCTTAACAACAAATAATTAAATATAGTAATAATAATAATAATATGCAGGCTGTTTAGACAAAAATTGCCAAATGTAGATTTGTGGATGTGTGTGGATGTGTGTGGATGTGTGTGGATGTGTGTGGATGTGTGTAGATGTGTGTGGATGTGTGTGGATGTGTGTGGATGTGTGTTGATGTGTGTGGATGTGTGTTGATGTGTGTAGATGTGTGTAGATGTGTGTGTGTGTGTGTGTGTGTGTGTGTGTGTGTGTGTGTGTGTGTGTGTGTGTGTGTGTGTGTGTGTGTGTGTGTGTGTGGATGGATGTGTGTAGATGTGTGTGGATGTGTGTGTGTGTGTGTTTGTGTGTGTGTGGATGTGTGTGGATGTGTGTGGGTGTGTGGATGTGTGTAGATGTGTGGATGTGTGTGTGGGTGTGTGTAGATGTGTGTGGATGTGTGTGGATGTGTGTGGATGTGTGTAGATGTGTGTAGATGTGTGTGGATGGGTGTGGATGGATGTGTGTGGATGTGTGTGGATGTGTGTGGATGTGTGTGGATGTGTGTAGATGTGTGTAGATGTGTGTGGATGGGTGTGGATGGATGTGTGTGGATGTGTGTGGATGTGTGTGGATGTGTCTGGATGGGTGTGGATGGATGTGTGTAGATGTGTGTAGATGTGTGTGGATGGGTGTGGATGGATGTGTGTGGATGTGTGTGGATGTGTGTGGATGTGTGTGGATATGTGTGGATGTGTGTGGATGGATGTGTGTGGATGTGTGTAGATGTGTGTGGATGTGTGTGGGTGTGTGGATGTGTGTAGATGTGTGTTGATGTGTGTGGATGTGTGGGTGTGTGGGGGTGTGTGGATGTGTGTGGATGTGTGTGGATGTGTGTGGATGTGTGTGGATGTGTGGGTGTGTGGGTGTGTGGATGTGTCTGGATGTGTGTGGATGTGTGTGGATGTGTGTTGATGTGTGTGGATGTGTGTGGATGTGTGTTGATGTGTGTGGGTGTGTGTAGATGTGTGTGGATGTGTGTGGATGTGTGTGGATGTGTGTGGATGTGTGTGGGTGTGTGTAGATGTGTGTGGATGTGTGTGGATGTGTGTGGATGTGTGTGGATGTGTGTGGATGTGTGTTGATGTGTGTGGATGTGTGTGGATATGTGTGTGGATGTGTGTTGATGTGTGTGGGTGTGTGTGGATGTGTGTGGATATGTGTGTGGATTTGTGTGGATGTGTGTGGATGTGTGTGGATGTGTGTGGGTGTGTGTAGATGTGTGTGGATGTGTGTAGATGTGTGTGGATGTGTGTGGATGTGTGTGGATGTGTGTGGATGTGTGTGGATGTGTGTAGATGTGTGTGGATGTGTGTAGATGTGTGTGGATGTGTGTAGATGTGTATGGATGTGTGTGGATGTGTGTGGATGTGTGTAGATGTGTGTGGATGTGTGTAGATGTGTGTGGTTGTGTGTGGATGTGTGTGGATGTGTGTAGATGTGTGTGGTTGTGTGTGGATGTGTGTGGATGCGTGTAGATGTGTGTAGATGTGTGTAGATGTGGACGTCTGTGGATTCCTAGAGCCTCATTCATGTTACACAGTTTCAGAGCAAGTGGCACATTCATGCATGAATGAGGTGTGAATGGGTAAATGACTCGTAGTATGTGAAGCTCTGAGGGGTCTAAAAGACTGGATAAAGAGACAGAGGTATTGGAGTACAAATACTTCCTTACTGTACTTAAGTACAATTTTTCTGGTATCAGTACTTTACTACACTACTTATTTTTCTGACTACTTTTTACTTTTACTTCTCACATGTTGAACACAAATACCTGTCCTTTCTACTTCTCACATGTTGAACACAAATACCTGTACTTTCTACTTCTTACATGTTGAACCCAAATACCTGTACTTTCTACTTCTTACCTGTTGAACTCAAATACCTGTACTTTCTACTTCTTACATGTTGAACAAAAATACCTGAACTTTCTACTTCTTACATGTTGAACACTAATACCTGTACTTTCTACTTCTTACCTGTTGAACTCAAATACCTGTACTTTCTACTTCTTACATGTTGAACACAAATACCTGAACTTTCTACTTCTTACATGTTGAACACTAATACCTGTACTTTCTACTTCTTACATGTTGAACACAAATACCTGTGCTTTCTACTTCTTACATGTTGAACTCAAATACCTGTACTTTCTACTTCTTACATGTTGAACACTAATACCTGTACTTTCTACTTCTTACATGTTGAACTCAAATACCTGTACTTTCTACTTCTTACATGTTGAACTCAAATACCTGTACTTTCTACTTCTTACATGTTGAACTCAAATACCTGTGCTTTCTACTTCTTACATGTTGAACACAAATACCTGTACTTTCTACTTCTCACATGTTGAACTCAAATACCTGTACTTTCTACTTCTTACATGTTGAACTCAAATACCTGTACTTTCTACTTCTCACATGTTGAACTCAAATACCTGTACTTTCTACTTCTTACATGTTGAACTCAAATACCTGTGCTTTCTACTTCTTACATGTTGAACTCAAATACCTGTACTTTCTACTTCTTACATGTTGAACTCAAATACCTGTACTTTCTACTTCTCACATGTTGAACTCAAATACCTGTACTTTCTACTTCTTACATGTTGAACTCAAATACCTGTACTTTCTACTTCTTACATGTTGAACTCAAATACCTGTACTTTCTACTTCTTACATGTTGAACTCAAATACCTGTACTTTCTACTTCTCACATGTTGAACTCAAATACCTGTACTTTCTACTTCTTACATGTTGAACTCAAATACCTGTACTTTCTACTTCTCACATGTTGAACTCAAATACCTGTACTTTCTACTTCTTACATGTTGAACTCAAATACCTGTACTTTCTACTTCTTACATGTTGAACTCAAATACCTGTACTTTCTACTTCTTACATGTTGAACACAAATACCTGTGCTTTCTACTTCTTACATGTTGAACACAAATACCTGAACTTTCTACTTCTTACATGTTGAACACTAATACCTGTACTTTCTACTTCTTACATGTTGAACACAAATACCTGTGCTTTCTACTTCTTACATGTTGAACCCAAATACCTGTACTTTCTACTTCTCTCATTTTCCAAACAGGCTGGTTCCTTTAGTCTGAATGTGTGTTTGGTGCGTGATCATTATTATTTAGAGTCATTGCGTGCCTATTGATTTGAACACGATCCGTGTATCCATCATTTCCTGGTCTTCTCTAAAGAAGAGGGACCAATGGAAACGTTGTCATGTTGCCGTTGGTCACCATGGAAACATTCATTAGCTAACAATGACATTATTGTTCTATTAATATAAAGGGAGGTCAGGTACTCTTTAAAACAGCTGCTAGTTATGGGTACTTTTTACTGAAGTACATTTCAAAGCCTCTTTACTTTGACTTGAGTAAAGAAGTTTAGTCAGTACTTCTACTTTCACCAGAGTATTAAACACGAGTATCTGTACCTCTACTTGAGTAAAGGATGTGTGTACTTTTGCCATCTCTGTAAAGATATATATAAATACAGTCCATTTACCATTTACAGATTCATGTGTGTGTAAGTCTATGTACATTTTTGTGGCATCTGACACGTGTCGGTCTGGACCAAACATCCTGTCGGAAGAGCTGGATGAAATAACAGTGCTTAGTGATGGTGTGTAAAGAGGCTCTAATGACAGTGATCAGAGAGGATCAAAGTGGCATTTCAGTGGCACCAGGGAGTAGAGGCTGGTCACAGATAGAGGAGAGCACTACAGCTGTTTTCGGCCCTGTTTGACCTTGTTGATATGTGTGTGTGTAGGTGTGTTTGTTTCTGTCAAGTGTGTGTGTATTTCAGAGGGAAAAGGTTAGAGGAGGGGATGGTACCAAAATACTCATGATACACAAAAGTAACACACAGATTCTGGGGATTTACGATACGTTACCATACGAAAAATGATGGGTAACGAGATTTACAATATATATACAATGTTATAAGACTCTATAACACTTTATTGTCAGATCAGCTCTATATCAGGTCCGTGGAGTGGATCTTGTTAATTTGAGACATTTAGCTGGGATTCACCTCTGGGATTTGCTCAGTATTAATCCAGATCCAGATCCAGATATAAAAACAATACAAAACACTTGATTCATGAACTCAGTAAAGGTTTTCCTGATGACTTTATGGTCTCAATCTCTAACTAGAAGTCTTCTTCAATACAGCACGATGTTCGTTTAGTTAATTGTTCTATCCAATGTAGAGTTAAACAGACGATAAAACAGGTTATGCAACTGTCTCCACGAAAATAATTATGTGTCACTACAAAAACAAAGCAGGGGTAGCTAAAAGATAAACTCCAGGCCAGTGGCGTAGCCAGGAATTATTGTGTGGGTGGGCCTGGAGAAATGTAGGTGGGCCAGGGGGAGACTTATTAAGCGTGGGGTCTGAGTTCACTTCATTCATGATTTTATTTATTTTTTAATGCACTAATTAAACATACGCATAAACTAGCAGTGAAAACAAAAACATAGGCACGGCCGCCTCACGGCCCGTTCACACGACCAACAACCAATCACATGAATCTCCCGCCCCTGACACACAAGCAGCGGTTTGATTGGTTAGAGCTTGTAAGGGTATATGATTCGATTGGCTGACGCTTCTACCAAGGCTTCCAAAGTTGAACATTGCTCAACTTTTGCAGCGAGCCACGCCAGCAAAGCTCTGCGTCGCTTCCCACAATGCAGTTCGGCGAAAAGTGACGTCACCCCATTCAAAGTGAATGGTGAAGCTTTCAACGCACGCCGCTGTGTGGACGGGCCGTCAGAATGTAAAACTGACATCCACATGACAGGCTCGGTGGCCACAGGTTGTTTATCCTGGACAGTCGCACAGTGGGCACACACTGAGAGTCTTTTCATATTCAGCACATGTGTACACGCTTCACTGCAGACCTCAAGAAGAAATAAGACTTTCATTCACTCACGGCAAAACGTACTTTACTCACTAATTTACTCACGTTAATGCACTCCCTATTCCATTGTCATGAAGGTGGAATCTAACTATATCCAGAATACGTTTAAAAACATGTTTATTTCTGCTGTAAAGTTTGGCATTTTAACATGGGGGTCTATGGGAATTGCTCCTTTCTGCATCCATCCCCTATTGGCCACTAGAGGAACTGCAGTTTCTGGCACTTCCTTCTGGGCTTGTCAGGAACGTCACAATTGCTATGACGCGCTGATTGGCTGTGGGTGGGCCAGACGTGGACCAGGCCCACCCACATGCACGTCTGGCCCACCCACAGCTACGCCACTGCTCCAGGCTTTAAAACCACGGACCACAAACCAGTAGGTGACGTTACGGTGACTGTTTCCTCTCTTTATATACACTTCATGGTCCAATGTGGAGTCAAACAGACGATAAAGCAGGTCATGTTTTAGGGGGCGAGGGAACTGGTTAGTCGAATAATTGTCTTTATGCAACTGTCTCCACGAAAAGAAGTACATTTCTAGAGAAGTCTGAGAAAAATCATCCGACTACTCCTTTTCGATTCTTGTGTTACTTGTTGTTGCTAAAAACTAAGGTGGGGATACTGTAGCTAAAAGATGAACTCCAGGCTTTAAAACCACAGAACACAAACCAGTGGGTGACGTTTCGGTGACTGTGTCCTCTCTTTATATACACTTCCAATGTCCTGCCTGCGATTGTGTTTGTCCTCTTTTCCTCTGAATGACTCCTCTGTCTGAGGCCCTCACACACATTCACATTTAAAGAGGATCAGATGAATGAGGCTGGAGTGTCTGAGTGCAGCGAGGACACAAGAGCAGCTCCATTCAATTGGACTGTAATTGCTAAAGCATCATCATGGTGTGATTAAAAGAGATTTCAAAAATGAGTAAAAAGGCAAATGTCCCTCCTCTTCACAAACACAACGGTAAACATGTTCGTCTGAAATCGTGTTTAAATCCTCTTTTTCGTACTTTTTCACTCAAAGCATTTAGATTGTATATTCTATATACTTTGAAAATGACCAGAAAATAAAGTTTATTCCTCCTGTTTTGATTAGAAGTTTGTTTAACTTTATGAGATGTGGGGAACATCATTAAAACATTTGGACCAGTGCATTTAAATGACGCATTGCACTATTTACTACTGCTTTAATGAAGCAACAACACACACACACACACACACACACACACACACACACACACACACACACACACACACACACACACACACACACACACACACACACACACACACACACTGTAGGTATAAGAAAATCTGCAAGGCATGTTGAGGGAGGGATGTCAAATCCACGAGGCGTGTAATACTTACAGGTGATGTTTTCTGCAAATGCTGCAGGCCTCAGTGGTTACAGATGAAAGATGACACCAGTGTGTGTGAGTGTGTGTGTATTATTGTGTTATCAGTGGTTATCTTTCTGTGTTGGCTCTATTCTCAGCAGGGGTGTTTACAGACTAGGTGTGTGTGATCCTCATTTCTTCTGATCACAGACTGATTGGCCGTCCACAGAGCGTCACACTGCTCAGCTGCAGATGGAAAATTGCCTGTTAACAGCAGTCGCAGTGTTTTCGTTCATTACACACCGAACACTAGCTTCATTATTTCTCCACCTGAACAAAGGGCAGGGTTCTGAGTTTAGTGGAAGCAGCAAGGACATAACCAGAGGACTTTTTTATAGTGGCTTGGCTCTAGTCTAGAGATAACAATGTCTGTGGACCAGTGTAATGCAGGTTAAAGTATCTCAAGAAATAATCTCTGTGTCAAACAAACGTTTATAATTCTTACACGTTTAGTTCAGCTGGATAATCTCCACATATTAACACCACTTTATGATTTCTGAAGTAAAAAGCTGATAGGGCTATAAACTTAAAGGAACTACAGCACAGTCACATGACTTCACGTCACCACCGTTAAGCTAAAGGTGGCTAATGTTGGGCTATAAAGGAACTACAGCACGGTCACATGACTTCACGTCACCACCACTAAGCTAAAGGTGGCTAATGTTGGGCTATAAAGGAACTACAGCACGGTCACATGACTTCACGTCACCACCGCTAAGCTAAAGGAAGCTAATGTTGGGCTATAAAGGAACTACAGCACGGTCACATGACTTCACGTCACCACCGCTAAGCTAAAGGCTGCTAATGTTGGGCTATAAAGGAACAACAGCACGGCCACATGACTTCACGTCACCACCGCTAAGCTAAAGGTGGCTAATGTTGGGCTATAAAGGAACTACAGCACGGCCACATGACTTCACGTCACCACCGCTAAGCTAAAGGAGGCTAATGTTGGGCTATAAAGGAATTACAGCACGGTCACATGACTTCACGTCACCACCGCTAAGTTAAAGGAGGCTAATGTTGGGCTATAAAGGAACTACAGCACGGTCACATGACTTCACGTCACCACCGCTAAGCTAAAGGTGGCTAATGTTGGGCTATAAAGGAACTACAGCACGGTCACATGACTTCACGTCACCACCGCTAAGCTAAAGGGGGCTAATGTTCGGCTATGACAACACAGTCTCACGGCATTTCATGCTATAGACACAAAATTAATCTATTGATTCGTGTTCACCAACACGATTTCACAAAAAATTTTGTTTCACAGAACGATTTTAAAAGCAATGTAAATAATAACAAATTAGAAGGGAAAAAAAGATTTAAAAAAATACAGATTTCAGTATTCTGAGTACCCCATTTATTTTCCTCACGGACGACAAAAAAATTCTGACATTATACAGTTAAAAATAAAAGGGATAAGGTTAGGCTCAGGGTAAGATATTGAGTAAGAACATGTTTTTATGAGCCACAAAGCTTCCAGTCTTCCAAGACCCAACCGGACAAAAAGACGTGGTGCAGGCACGAAACATATACCAATAGAAATACATTGCTTTTAAAATCGTTCTGTGTGACACGAAAAAAATGGTGAACACGAATCAATAGATTAAATTCATTTCTTGACTATAACACGAAATGCCGTGAGACTGGGTTGGCTATGAAGGAACTACAGCACGGTGAAAAAAGTTGGAGATTTAATTTAGTTTATATCTATTTGTTATTAACCTGTTAAAAATCTGATTTTTATCCTGCACATTGAGTTGGAACTAATGTTTCCATTGAGATTGTAAATGAACAAAATATCTGCAGAATCTGATCCATTCAATGTGTTTGCTTTCACATCTGTCTGTTGCTGGAATAACTCAGTGTTTACTGAAGCTGGTGGAGAAGCAATAATCAGCGTCACCTCCGCTGGCTTCACTCTGTCCTCTTCTCTGTGTTTGTTTTCCCACAAAGCATTATCTGCTGCCCCCAGGCCTCTCACGTCGCTTTATTATCAACCTGTTGATCCAAGATATTCAGGTGGGAAGATTCAGGGATTTACAAAGTCTGTCATTCAGTCAACTGGAAACTCTGCTATCGGCTCATTCAGGTGAAACTGATGTTTTAAAAGGGAGGCATGATTGGATAGCAAGGCATGAAATCTAAACGTAATTAAAACCGTTTTTACAAATTCAAATCAGTTTCACATAAATTGCTGAAAGGACTTATAAACGATTCGATTTTTTTCTTTTGCCCAAAAGTCAGATTTGTTTAAGAGATAAAAAGAAAAAAGTCATTCTGAAAGAAAAGTCAGAATTTTTTTAAGAAGATGATTAAGTCCATGTGTAAAAACAAAAAAAAGGATCTCTTAAAAGCAGATTCAGGCAGTAGGAATAGATTCACACTTAAAGTATTAGAGAACAGAACAGCTGACAGAGAAGAGATAACAGCTGATCCACTCAGAGATTTTAGTCAGTTTTCTTCCAATATGTTTTTAAAAAAGCGGAGCCTCGCAGATGGGGGTGCTGAAGCCCCCCCCCCCCCCCCCTTCCCGCGTCCATTCGCGATGTCTCGCTGTCTCGCAGATCCCACGCAGCAAGCAGGAAATTAACCCAGCTCACACTGTCCGCTCCTCACAGCAGCGAGCCGCGCAACATCCCGCCAACACGGCACCCAGACCCCACGCAGCATTCTCATCTGTTTGTAATTACTGGTGCCATTTCCTGGTTGCTATCAAACGCCATTGTAACAAATAATCACTGATTTTCCGCTGTAACAGTGGTAGACTCATCAGGACAGAGTGGGCGAGCTGACCAATCAGAGCACAGTGGGCTCACAGTAGACTAGTAGACCTCAACAATGGAATCATGATCAGTAGAAATGACCATGACATGGGACCTTTTAAAGAAGATGACTTGTAAAAAAAAGAGAAAGAGATCCCATGAAGCAGATTCAGTCAAAGCATTATCCCAGAGAACAGAACAGCTTACAGAGAAGAAATAACATCTGATACTTTACAACAAACACTATCTGCTCTTTTCACGTTTTAATAACACTGTCATCCTGCTAGAAATCCCCACATGTTATGGCTACATCATCCTGTAGTCCATTACTCCCCATGTCTGGTTAGAGCTTCAGTTACTCAGATTCAGTTTGGAGTAAATGGACGATTCCTGAAAAGGTTGTTTCTCCCTCCATCAATGTTTTTGCTGACACTTTATCAGGCCTGACCCTTTGTAATTTCATCAGTGCACACCAGGGAGAGGATCCTTCTCTCCTTGTATCCGTCTCCTTCTCCTTCATTATCGTCTCCCTGTCACCCGGCGCAGAGTAAATGTCAGAGCTGTTTGTCATAAGTAAATTATTAATGATGACACGCTGAAAAGCCATTTTCTGCGCCACAAAACCGTGAGCCTGTCAAACACCTTGCAGAGTGGAGAAGGCAGCGAGAGAGGAGAGAGAGGATGTGTTTTAAATGTTTGTTCACAACAATAAAATAATGCTTTCATTTCATCCAAGCTGACATGTTTGTTTATAGACAAGTATTTGTTTGTGATGCGTTTAGTGTGGAGACTCCCTGAATAAGTGATGGAATGGTATTGTTAGTCGGTTTTGTTCTGTGTATATTGCTAAAATAATATGACCTAATAGGAGCTATAATAGGACTACAATTCCCATCGCGCACCAGACGATTAATAAAGAAATATTTGGGATATTAGAGATTGAAGAAATGTGCTTTTAATGTAAAAGTAAACCTCTAGATAATCTGAGTTTGTTTCATATTAATTTACTTTTGTTTAATTGGTTTTAACTCTCGTAAAGGCCTAATTTCTTTGTTTGAATTTTTTTTAAATTTCATTTTGGTCTTCTTCTGCTGTTCCCTGTTCCCTTCATCCTCCTTAGCAACAGTCTGTTCTCCTTAGCAACGGTCTGCTAACATAAAATAACAGACGTCTGGAATGTCCAAATTGACCAACCAGGATCGAGAATTCAACTTAGCCGTTTAATAACTATATTTACCTGTATATATCGCAGTAATGAAGGTTATAGGAACATAATAATAATAATATTGATGGTAGCTCTTAAGTCATGGCATCACCAAAGTCATGAACAAGTGTCATAGGGGAATCATGTATGTCAAAAATGTTCAGAACTATAGATATCTGGCGTGTATAAATAAATATGACATAATAAAGGGAACACAGAAAATCTAACTGATATAAACGATTATGTGAACGTATATCAAAAAGATGGATCCAGGAGGATGTCAAAAGTCTCCCAGGTGTTGTTTTTCTTTCCTTTACATTTCAGTCTGGTTTTGTGCCCTGCGTCACCTCTTGAGTCGCCTCTCTATGAATGATGGCCTCTGGTTCTCCCATTCAACACCGCCTGCTCCGTTATTTACTACCCTCACATTCACACTGGCCCTCACCATCACATTTTGCAGCTCCGAATGCATTTGGTTTGCAGGCGCTGGCACTGGGAGAGCATTTATTATCTGTTTAATAATTAATACGAGCGTAGACGTGCTGATAACTCACTCTGCTATTGGCAATATCTTGGAATAATGTTACAGGCTCTGCGCCGGGTGTAATTTAAAAAGTAATCTAAGTAAGTGAGAGCGCTAGCTGTCTGAACTGAGACTCTGGAAAATAAAACAGAAAGCAGCCCGAGGAGTATAAAGCTCTGAATTATCTAAACACTTGATTGAAAAAATCTATTATTTATTGACCTAGAAGCATCTTCCATCAAAACAGAAATGGATCAATGTGAGGTAATTGTTTTAACTTGATTTACTCGCAGGAAGATTTATTTTGCAGGAGAGATTCTTTTTTTCCTTCTGAGCAGCTGGTTTGCAGCACTTTGTGTTGACCTACCGCTCAGCCGTGTGATATAAAACCATTTAGCACAGGAAGCAGTGTGACCTGATAACCTTCACACACACACACACACACACACACACACACACACACGCACACGCACACGCACGCACACACACGCACACGCACACACACAGAGATAACACACCCTCATGTAATGACGTTTGGCTGGATAAGTGACACCTTTAACCTCCTTTTTAAAAATAGAAACACACTGATAGCCAGCATGAGGGAGGAGGTGATTTATATCAATGTTCCTGTTGATTGTTGGGTTACAAAATCCAGGCTTGGAGAGTAACAGATTACACGTAACGGGATAATATAATCAGGATCTCATGAAGTAACTATATTCCCCTATAGTTACATTAATAACATCAGGTTAGTGTTACATCTCTAAAAACTGGGGAATACTATAGATAGATATCTTACTACAAAACAAAATACTAAACTAAAAATACACTTGATGCAACAATATGACCAATCTAATAATGTCATGTTAATAAAAACATGTCACTATGGAAGCCATTTTTCTGCAGAATCAGTATTTTCAATTTCTGATATGAATTTCGGACTTTGTATTTCTTCACCTCTGACTCGTTTAAATTTTAGGAGGGTGCATTTACGTAGACACGTTGTGCCTCGCTTCCTCTGTTTCTGGCTGATCTTTTCATACCCTTGTTTCTCAGAGAAGAGAAAAAATACTATTCTAAAAAAAGTGGATACATTGTGTCTCTTCACTTGTTCACTCGTATACTCTAGGGGTCAGAGTTCATATGGTGAGGGATTCCATGAGCGGTATGCGCCGGCCCGTGCCTTTACCTTGGACTTCTAGTAGAACTGCTCGGGTCTTGATAGATTGAGTGGGGAAGTTCAGGAGACCTTTCTGAACTACATTTTGCTGATAATACTTCAACTACACATTTACTTAAAGGACCTCTATTCTAATTAGTATGTAGTGTCTCTACTTTAAAGAGTCCTCTCCTGCTGATGTTCAGGTGTATATCAGTATGTAGTGTCTCTACTTTAAAGAGTCCTCTCCTGCTGATGTTCAGGTGTATATCAGTATGTAGTGTCTCTACTTTAAAGAGTCCTCTCCTGATGATGTTCAGGTGTATATCAGTATGTAGTGTCTCTACTTTAAAGAGTCCTCTCGTGCTGATGTTCAGGTGTATATCAGTATGTAGTGTCTCCACTTTAAAGAGTCCTCTCCTGCTGATGTTCAGGTGTATATCAGTATGTAGTGTCTCTACTTTAAAGAGTCCTCTCCTGCTGATGTTCAGATGTATATCAGTATGTAGTGTCTCTACTTTAAAGAGTCCTCTCCTGCTGATGTTCAGGTGTATATCAGTATGTAGTGTCTCTACTTTAAAGAGTCCTCTCCTGCTGATGTTCAGGTGTATATCAGTATGTAGTGTCTCTACTTTAAAGAGTCCTCTCCTGCTGATGTTCAGGTGTATATCAGTATGTAGTGTCTCTACATGTCTCCATGCTTTAATATTCAAAAAGCTCTTTATTGTTCTCATACTGTCTGTGCTGCAGCACCTCTTTTCACCCTCTGTCTGAAACCAGAGCCCAGTCTGCTCTGATTGGTTAGCTGGCCGGCTCTGTTGTGGTTGGTCAACCGCTAAGGGATGTCCCGCCCCTTAGCCTATCATGTACAATGTGTTGGAACTCTTATCAGGTAAACCTTGACATGTAATCCGTTACTCCCGAAGCCTGGACTCGGCTGAAAGGGTGTGTGTGTGTGTGTGTGTGTGTGTGTGTGTGTGTGTGTGTGTGTGTGTGTGTGTGTGTGTGTGTGTGTGTGTGTGTGTGTGTGTGTGTGTGTGTGTGTGTGTGTGTGTGTGTGTGTGTGTGTGTGTGTGTGTGTGTGTGTGTGTGTGTGTGTGTGTGTGTGTGTGTGTGTGTGTGTGTGTGTGTGTGTGTGTGTGTGTGTGTTAGATATTCATCAAGTGTATTCCCCCCCAGTGAAACCAGATGGAGTGTAGATGTTGCAGCAGTGTGACTTATGTTGCTCCAGGGGGGGAATATTTCTGACAAATGGGGGGTGAAGGATGCTGGGTAAGCATTCCGAGTCCTCATCAATATCCAGCAGCGCTGTGTGTGTGACATCTAGTGGAGCTGCAGAGAAACCATCACTGACGGGATCATGCATGGTGTTCATTTGTTTATTCCACACATGGCAGTTATTTTAAAACAAAACGTGTACACTTATACTGGTTGTTTCTTTTTATATATAGTGCATGGTGGAAAGGAGCAGGGAGAATATCTTATTTTAATACAATCAAAACTCAACTTCGCACTGTCTAATTACGCTTTCTTTATACATGTTCTTAAACATAGAAATGTTCTTACAGCCCTTTAAATAATTCGGCAAAGAATTCCACTTCTTTACGCCAAGAGACACTCATCTGCTTTAAAGTAGTACGTGCAAACTGACGCTTCACATTTCCTCCTATGACGCTCATCCTCTGAAATTAAAATACGTGTTTCTGTTTTAACCGAGTAGGCGCTTGTTTACATTGCACCTGTAGAAGTAGAAGCAGTGTTGGAAAGCACATTTACTCAAGTAGTGTTTTACATATTTGTACTTTACTTGAGTATTTCATTCAAGTGTTGTTATCCCTGCGGAGGATATTCATTATCCTCAGTGTTCTCTGAAGCTTCATTCTCCAAAGTGTGTTTCACATCAGAGCAGCTGCCACTTAAGAAGCCATTAGGTAATGAAGTGGCCGCGTGGAGGTGGAGAAATCAAGCGTACCCAATGAGCAGCTGCAGGGACGGTGTTAGAAATCAGAGTAAAGTATTCCGAAAGACTCCCAAAATAAGATTAGGGAAGCAGCTGTTATCCACTGCCCAACTCTGAGACACCCTATGAGGAGATATTAGAGAGCGGACATTTAAAAACCACAGCTGAAAACATTTATTTATTTAGTTTTTAAATAGTAATTGATTTGACCTTATTTGTGTTGTTTTATTCGTTTTTATTGTTAGTTTATTTATTTATTTATTTAGTCTTTCGTACTTTTACTAAGTTGGTCACCTATTTTTATATTTTACAGATGGAGAGGAAGAGGAGGGTGAGACAGAGGGAGAGGAAGGGAGGGTGAGACAGAGGGAGAGGAAGAGGAGGGTGAGGCAGAGGGAGAGGAAGAGGAGGGTGAGACAGAGGGAGAGGAAGAGGAGGGTGAGACAGAGGGAAAGGAAGAGGAGGGTGAGACAGAGGGAGAGGAAGAGGAGGGTGAGACAGAGGGAGAGGAAGAGGAGGGTGGGACAGAGGGAGAGGAAGAGGAGGGTGGGACAGCCGCCTGCAGCCTCTGCTCCTGTAATAACTGATCACCTCCTGCTGACAGTATTGATCGGTCGCGCTGACAGTTTTTATTATTAACAGCTTTTTCATGAACTCTAATTCTAAGCTGGATAGATCTATGGTCTAATGGATGGTTTGATTTAAACAGGAAACACTGCAGCACCAATCAGTCACTGGGAAACCCTGATGCACGGCTTTTCCTGATGAACACACCTGCTGCGTGTTATGATGGATTCACATCATTAGGATTCAGGCTTTGCACCGTGGAGGCAGAAAACCAAACCAATGACCATGCTGTGAGTCCTGGAGATATTCCCCAATCACCTCAATGTGAAATAGAATTATACGTTTTAAGGTGTTTTATTCTGCAAACCTACTTTTTAACTGATATAATGATAACTATACATCTTTATATGAAATGTGACGACTGTAGCCCTATAGGAAAGGCTTTTATACTGAGTTGCAAGGTAGATTTACTCAAGTATTGTACTTAAATACAATTTAGAGATACTTGTACTTTACTTGAGTATTTCCATGTTATGCTACTGTGTACTTTTACTCCACTACATGTATTTAATCCCTTTAGTTACTTTACAGATGTGGATGAATGATGTGAAATATAATCAAGTGTTAAATCAGACTTTAGTTCCACCTGGAGTAAATCCACAAGCTACCCTGCAGTATACAAAGTCATTCAAACTAGCTGCACCTTTACCAGCTTTGAGAACACTTTCATGATCAATCATTATAAAACATATCATATCTATTATTCTGAAATGGACCAATCTGCACAATGACTACTTTTACTGTCTCTACTTTCACTATATTTTGATGAGAATACTTTTCTACTTTCACTTGAGGAACATTTTGAATACAGGACTTTTACTGTAACAGAGTATTCCTACACTCTGATACTTCTACTTTTACTCAAGTACAAGATCTGAGTACTTTTACTTTTACTAAAGTACAAGATCTGAGTACTTCTACTTTTACTCAATTACAAGATCTGAGTACTTCTACTTTTACTCAAGTACAAGATCTGAGTACTTCTACTTTTACTCAAGTACAAGATCTGAGTACTTCTACTTTTACTCAATTACAAGATCTGAGTACTTCTACTTTTACTCAAGTACAAGATCTGAGTACTTCTACTTTTACTCAAGTACAAGATCTGAGTACTTCTACTTTTACTCAAGAACAAGATCTGAGTACTTCTACTTTTACTCAAGGACAAGATCTGAGTACTTTTACTTTTACTAAAGTACAAGATCTGATTACTTCTACTTTTACTCAAGTACAAGATCTGAGTACTTCTACTTTTACTCAAGTACAAGATCTGAGTACTTCTACTTTTACTCAAGTACAAGATCTGAGTACTTCTACTTTTACTCAAGTACAAGATCTGAGTACTTTTACTTTTACTAAAGTACAAGATCTGATTACTTCTACTTTTACTCAAGTACAAGATCTGAGTACTTTTACTCAAGTACAAGATCTGAGTACTTCTACTTTTACTCAAGTACAAGATCTGAGTACTTCTACTTTCACTTAAGAACAAGATCTGAGTACTTCTACTTTTACTCAAGTACAAGATCTGAGTACTTCTACTTTTACTCAAGTACAAAATCTGAGTACTTTTACTCAATTACAAGATCTGAGTACTTCTACTTTTACTCAAGTACAAGATCTGAGTACTTCTACTTTTACTCAAGTACAAGATCTGAGTACTTCTACTTTTACTCAATTACAAGATCTGAGTACTTCTACTTTTACTCAAGTACAAGATCTGAGTACTTCTACTTTTACTCAAGTACAAGATCTGAGTACTTTTACTTTTACTAAAGTACAAGATCTGATTACTTCTACTTTTACTCAAGTACAAGATCTGAGTACTTTTACTCAAGTACAAGATCTGAGTACTTCTACTTTTACTCAAGTACAAGATCTGAGTACTTCTGCTTTCACTCAAGTACAAGATCTGAGTACTTCTACTTTCACTCAAGTACAAGATCTATGTACTTCTACTTTTACTAAAGTACAAGATCTGATTACTTCTACTTTTACTCAAGTACAAGATCTGAGTACTTTTACTTTCACTCAAGTACAAGATCTGAGTACTTCTACTTTTACTCAAGTACAAGATCTGAGTACTTCTACTTTTACTCAAGGAGAAGATACGATAAGATGGACCTTTATTAATCCCGTGGGGAAATTCAGTTGTTCGAGCAGCAACAAGGTGAAAAACAGGACAGCTCAGATTCACACAGATTAATAAAATCAAAAATAAAATCAAGAAATTGTTTTTTAAATAATAATGATAATAATAATAATAATAAAAGACTATGAAATAGGAGATGAGTAAAAATAAGCGTAAAATAACTGTCAGCATATAAACATATTTGGTCATATAAATTATGACGTACGAAATGAGTTAAAGTGAAAAGTGAAAATGGATATCTGTACATATAGTGACATATCTATCTACATATTTGGTCTACTACTAATATATTAACATGGGTTTTGGAAACAGTGTACATTTATGTCCAGTGACTTTATTTTATTTATTTTTGTACTTTGTTAGCCCCTTGTTGTGCAGCCTGATGGCCACAGGCACAAAGGGCTGTCCGAGGCGCTTGGTGCGTTGTCGTGGAGGGATGAGTCTGTGGCTGAACGTACTCCTCATCTTCACTAGCTCTGCGTGGAGTGGGTGGGAGGGGTTCTCTAGGATGCTGTTGAGCTTCCTCCTCGTTCTCCCCTCTGCCACCTCCTCCAGATAGCCCAGTTATACTCCCACTACAGAGCTAGCCTTCCTAACGAGCTTGTTCAGCCTGCCAGTGTCCCTAGTGTTTGTGTTTCCACCCCAGCACACCACGGCAAAGAAGAGCACACTGGCCACCACAGATGGTAGAACATCAAGATCTGGGTACTTCTACTTCTACTCAAGTACAAGATCTGAGTACTTTTAATCAAGTACAAGATCTGAGTACTTCTACTGTTACTCAAGTACAAGACCTGTGTACTTCTCCCACCTTAATATGAATGATTTAGATATCTGGCAGTATAACAATATTGGTAGTAATGCAGTACCTCGGTTTGTCACTAGATGGAGGTACCTGCTCAGTAATTGTGTGTGTGTGTGTGTGTGTGTGTGTGTGTGTGTGTGTGTGTGTGTGTGTGTGTGTGTGTGTGTGTGTGTGTGTGTGTGTGTGTGTGTGTGTGTGTGTGTGTGTGTGTGTGTGTGTGTGTGTGTGTGTGTGTGTGTGTGTGTGTGTGTGTGTGTGTGTGTGTGTGTGTGTGTGTGTGTGTTTTCATTCAAAGATGATGCAGCATGAGATGTGAGGAAACATCGTGTAGCTCTACACAGCATCACATATCAATGATGGTGGAGGAACATTGAAACAGCTTGAACTCGCCACGGTTTTTAGTTTTCTTGGCACAATTAATTTCTTCATTAACTGTTTAATGATGTCTTTTATGACTTAATTCTTCATTTAGATGTTCTCACAGTTTTCTGCATCATTTGTATGATGTGTGACATAGCCAACAATAAATACCATGATTAATCCAAATGTAAATGTAAGGTGTTACCCAAATTATATTCAAAATGTGAAATATTTAAAACATCAAGAATCAGTCTATTATGAAAGGTAAAAGCTATTTCAGAATAATTTACACCTTCCAATTGGATTTATTATTATTATTTAATTTAACTTATTTATGTATGTGTAACCGGCTGTGTCTGACTCTGCGTTGTGTTGTGTAGAAAGACGACGACCCAGACGTGTAGCTTCATTCAGCATGTACATTTATTTTCACTCCTGACGAAACAGCGACAGAAAGAAAACATTTCTCCAGTCAGTACTCTCTTTAACGTGCCCCTATACAAATTAAACAACACAGAAATACATTGTGAACACCCGTGAGACACTACAACAAAAATAAGTAATAAAAAGTAACTTAAAGTGCATAAAGTCGACACTAAAACACGGAAATTGCTTCTGGCTGAAGAGCCGCCTACCTCTCCCACAGAGATCAGTATCAAAAGGGGAGAACGATGCATGAACCCCACGAAAAAAAGGGGAACAGTGTCACATACATAAGGAACGTAGGGGTACACGCTAAAATTATAGTTCCACATACTGATGTGAGTCCTACTGCGTCAGGTATTAACACAAGATGAAACAAGAATAAACACAGATTTTGTGTAATTATATAGACATATTTACATAATATATTATATACAAATGAGACATAACTGTCCCTGTTACATATGTATTTATTACTTTTTTTTAATTATTATTATATTTATTATTTTATTTTAATTAATTATTTTTGTAATCTTTTGTATTATAATTATTGTGCTATTTCTATTATTATTCGAATATTTTCCTACCTATTAAGTTCTTATGTGATAATAATAACAATTATTTATATAATTATTTATAATATTATTAGGGTATAAAAACTGCTAGCTTATGTTAGCATTGCCTCAACATAGTGCCGTTTTTTATCTCCTGCTTAATTTACTTGGAGCCCAGAAGCTGTTGTTATGACCTGGCTCAAAAGACCTCAACAAAGTGGGAGACACACCATATCAATTGGTTAATAACATATGTTTATTAAAAGTAATTCAAATTAACCAAATTAAAGAAGTGCAAAAGGAGTAAAGCATGATGTGTGGACGTCAGTGGTATCAGTAGTGTAAATGCAGGGTGAGGGTTGCATGGACGTGTATGTGTGAGGGTGTTGAGGTGCACAAAGTAAAGCAACTGAAGTAGCAACAGCATACTCAACCAAACCGGGCGCCTGTAGGGAGAAGCAGAGAGGAGCATACTACTTCCCTGATGGCTCCCACAGGATTGCTGACATCCTCGTCGATTCATCTGTTTATTATAGAGACATGCATTTCCAAACATTTGGTCTACCTACGCTGTAAATGTATTATCTCTTCGATTTACACACGGCATCTATTGCACGTCTGTCCGTCCCGGGAGAGGGATCGCCCCTCTGTTGCTCTCCCTGAGGTTTCTCCCATGTTCCGCTTTAAACTGTGTGGTTTTTCTTTTTTGGACGTTTTTCCTTGTACGATGTGAGGGTCTAAGGACAGAGGGTGTGGTATCGTCATACTTAAATGAATGTATTGTTTCAGTCAGCCGTTTAATTACCAGTGTTTGTTTCAGCATCAGGTGGATAAATGCAGCGCTCCCTTCACAGACTAACTGTTGCTCGAGACGTGCAGAAACACATTTAGAGACGACGGACCGTAACTCTGATGATTTATAAAGCACGAGATGCAGGGTTATGGCGACAGAAAATAGGGGCATGTCAGTTCAGTTGCTAGGAAACAAGAAGGAGGAAGACAAAAGTCAGAGGCAGAACATCTGGTTTGGGTTAACAGAGAGAGGAAGAGGAGGTGGGTGAGACAGCTGGAGAGGAAGAGGAGGGTGAGACAGGGAGAGGAAGAAGAGAAAAGGAACTACAGCACGGTCAGATGACTTAACGTCACCACCGCTAAGCTAAAGGAGGCTAATGTTGGGCTTGATGACGTTTAGTCGTCTACTTTAGACTCTTGTTAGCAAACTCTATTTTTAAATTCACCAGTGGAATATCTACTGACGTCGTAGAACAAAACGTTTAAATCTTTCTTGTGTTAACCACAGTCCTTATTTCAGGCTAACAACCAAAAACACATTCAGAAAAAACCATTGACACTAAAATCCTGACTCATTTCCGGGTAAATATTCCTGTTGCCAAGATCCAAAAACACTTGTAGAAGCACTGAAATTCAAATTATGCTCACACACACACACACACACACACACACACACACACACACACACACACACACACACACACACACACACACACACACACACACACACACACACACACACACACACACACACACACACACACACACACACACAGTCCTCTCATGTTCCCCCCATTACCATCTCAATGAAGCTAAATATAGTCCGACCCCCTTCATCTCCTCACATCAATCGGTCTGGTTTTGTCGTCTTTCTGCCCGTCTGCTTTTCTGTTCGTCTGACCCAGAACAGCGCTTATTCTGGGGCTAATTAACAGGTTTAATACTGGTTGTTTATGTTTACTTTGAGCATCACCTCATATACATACATAGATATACAGGTTAAACTCATGTACAAGGACATTTCAGGTTTCATGTTCAGGTGTATATCAGTGTGTAGTGTCTCTACTTTAAAGAGTCCTCTCCTGCTGATGTTCAGGTGTATATCAGTATGTAGTGTCTCTACTTTAAAGAGTCCTCTCCTGCTGATGTTCAGGTGTATATCAGTAGTGTCTCTACTTTAAAGAGTCCTCTCCTGCTGATGTTCAGGTGTATATCAGTATGTAGTGTCTCTACTTTAAAGAGTCCTCTCCTGCTGATGTTCAGGTGTATATCAGTATGTAGTGTCTCTACTTTAAAGAGTCCTCTCCTGCTGATGTTCAGTTGTATATCAGTATGTAGTGTCTCTACTTTAAAGAGTCCTCTCCTGCTGATGTTCAGGTGTATATCAGTGTGTAGTGTCTCTACTTTAAAGAGTCCTCTCCTGCTGATGTTCAGGTGTATATCAGTATGTAGTGTCTCTACTTTAAAGAGTCCTCTCCTGCTGATGTTCAGGTGTATATCAGTGTGTAGTGTCTCTACTTTAAAGAGTCCTCTCCTGCTGATGTTCAGGTGTATATCAGTATGTAGTGTCTCTACTTTAAAGAGTCCTCTCCTGCTGATGTTCAGGTGTATATCAGTATGTAGTGTCTCTACTTTAAAGAGTCCTCTCCTGCTGATGTTCAGATGTATATCAGTATGTAGTGTCTCTACTTTAAAGAGTCCTCTCATGCTGATGTTCAGGTGTATATCAGTAGGTAGTGTCTCTACTTTAAAGAGTCCTCTCCTGCTGATGTTCAGGTTTATATCAGTATGTAGTGTCTCTACTTTAAAGAGTCCTCTCCTGCTGATGTCCAGGTGTATATCAGTATGTAGTGTCTCTACTTTAAAGAGTCCTCTCCTGCTGATGTTCAGGTGTATATCAGTATGTAGTGTCTTTAAAGAGTCCTCTCCTGCTGATGTTCAGGTTTATATCAGTATGTAGTGTCTCTACTTTAAAGAGTCCTCTCCTGCTGATGTTCAGGTTTATATCAGTATGTAGTGTCTCTACTTTAAAGAGTCCTCTCCTGCTGATGTCCAGGTGTATATCAGTATGTAGTGTCTCTACTTTAAAGAGTCCTCTCCTGCTGATGTTCAGTTGTATATCAGTGTGTAGTGTCTCTACTTTAAAGAGTCCTCTCCATGCTTTAATGTTCAAAAACCTAAATAACACACGGGGAAAACTACAAAAAGCACAATAGGGCCTCTTTAATAAAGGATGTTTAGAAATAGCGAATGAAAAATGAATCTTTATAATCATTTGTGGCATGTCACACTATGTTAAATGTTGTACGGTAAATAACATCCACAATAATATTATTTAGCAGAGTATGGGAAGTAAAGTTAACGAAGTAAAGTAACCCTCTTCTTATTCATTTAATTCTATGAAGTTGTCGCAGCAGTGACTCAACCCCTGTGGTCTCCAACTGTTCCCCTCGCTCATTTCTCCTGGAAATAATTCATGGTGCCAATATGTTTTGTTTTGACTGATTTAATGAATGAGTGTGTCAGATATTCAGCAGCAGCTGCGTGGACAGACTGAGAGAGCAAATTGTTTTCCAGCATTTCTACATTCTCCAGCAGTCCATGATTATGTCTGTCTGAAGCCAGATCTGGAAATCAAATGCAAAACCAGATTTGATTTCAGTCTGAGAATAAGGGAATCTTTGCACGCTCAAAATGAGTTTGATTTGCAATTGGAGTGTTTCTTTGATCAGTATTTTCCAATGTTTTCACACCTTTTGCAGCTCATTTAAAGTTCATTTGTGAAGGGGATGAACACACTGTCTTATAAGATAAGATAAGATGTACTTTATTAATCCCAATTTGGCAACAAAATTGTTTTGCAGCAGCATAAAACAAAACAAGGCATTGCACAGAATAACAAATTCAAAGTAGAAATAAACCAGCATTAAAGAGTAATAAATATATACAGATGACCGTGACAAATAACAACACTGTTGAAGTGCCAATTTCTGTTAACACATAAGCAGGATATTATTTACATCAAGTGTGCATGCAATGGAATATTCAATTAAATATGAAATGTACAGTTTGAATGTTACAAGTAAGTAAAGTGCAGCTTGATCCAATCGGTGTCTTGAATCCAGAGAGGGCAAAAGTACACACATCCTTTACTCAAGTAGAAGTACAGATACTCGTGTTTAAAAATACTCTGGTGAAAGTAGAAGTACTGACTAAACTTCTTTACTCAAGTCAAAGTAAAGAGGCTTTGAAATGTACTTCAGTAAAAAGTACCCATAACTAGCAGCTGTTTTAAAGAGTACCTGACCTCCCTTTATATTAATAGAACAATAATGTCATTGTTAGCTAATGAATGTTTCCATGGTGAACAACGGCAACATGACAACGTTTCCATTGGTCCCTCTTCTTTAGAGAAGACCAGGAAATGATGGATACACGGATCGTGTTCAAATCAATAGGCACGCAATGACTCTAAATAATAATGATCACGCCACCAAACACACATTCAGACTAAAGGAACCAGCCTGTTTGGAAAATGAGAGAAGTAGAAAGTACAGGTACTTGTGTTCAACATGTGAGAAGTAGAAAGTACAGGTATTTGTGTTCAACATGTGAGAAGTAGAAAGTACAGGTATTTGTGTTCAACATGTAAGAAGTAGAAAGTAAAGGGATTTGAGTTCAACATGTAAGAAGTAGAAAGTACAGGTATTTGAGTTCAACATGTAAGAAGTAGAAAGTACAGGTATTTGAGTTCAACATGTAAGAAGGAGAAAGTACAGGTATTTGTGTTCAACATGTAAGAAGTAGAAAGTACAGGTATTTGGGTTCAACATGTAAGAAGTAGAAAGTACTGGTATTTGTGTTCAACATGTGAGAAGTAGAAAGTACAGGTATTTGAGTTCAACATGTGAGAAGTAGAAAGTACAGGTATTTGAGTTCAACATGTAAGAAGTAGAAAGTACAGGTATTTGAGTTCAACATGTGAGAAGTAGAAAGTACAGGTATTTGAGTTCAACATGTGAGAAGTAGAAAGTACAGGTATTTGTGTTCAACATGTAAGAAGTAGAAAGTACAGGTATTTGAGTTCAACATGTAAGAAGTAGAAAGTACAGGTATTTGTGTTCAACATGTAAGAAGTAGAAAGTACAGGTATTTGGGTTCAACATGTAAGAAGTAGAAAGTACAGGTATTTGGGTTCAACATGTAAGAAGTAGAAAGTACAGGTATTTGTGTTCAACATGTGAGAAGTAGAAAGTACAGGTATTTGTGTTCAACATGTAAGAAGTAGAAAGTACAGGTATTTGGGTTCAACATGTAAGAAGTAGAAAGTACAGGTATTTGTGTTCAACATGTAAGAAGTAGAAAGTACAGGTATTTGGGTTCAACATGTGAGAAGTAGAAAGTACAGGTATTTGTGTTCAACATGTGAGAAGTAGAAAGTACAGGTATTTGTGTTCAACATATAAGAAGTAGAAAGTACAGGTATTTGAGTTCAACATGTAAGAAGTAGAAAGTACAGGTATTTGAGTTCAACATGTAAGAAGTAGAAAGTACAGGTATTTGTGTTCAACATGTGAGAAGTAGAAAGTACAGGTATTTGAGTTCAACATGTAAGAAGTAGAAAGTACAGGTATTTGAGTTCAACATGTAAGAAGTAGAAAGTACAGGTATTTGAGTTCAACATGTGAGAAGTAGAAAGTACAGGTATTTGAGTTCAACATGTAAGAAGTAGAAAGTACAGGTATTTGAGTTCAACATGTAAGAAGTAGAAAGTACAGGTATTTGAGTTCAACATGTAAGAAGTAGAAAGTACAGGTATTTGTGTTCAACATGTAAGAAGTAGAAAGTACAGGTATTTGAGTTCAACATGTAAGAAGTAGAAAGTAAAGGTATTTGTGTTCAACATGTAAGAAGTAGAAAGTACAGGTATTTGTGTTCAACATGTAAGAAGTAGAAAGTACAGGTATTTGAGTTCAACATGTAAGAAGTAGAAAGTACAGGTATTTGAGTTCAACATATAAGAAGTAGAAAGTACAGGTATTTGAGTTCAACATGTAAGAAATAGAAAGTACAGGTATTTGAGTTCAACATGTAAGAAGTAGAAAGTACAGGTATTTGTGTTCAACATGTGAGAAGTAGAAAGTACAGGTATTTGAGTTCAACATGTAAGAAGTAGAAAGTACAGGTATTTGAGTTCAACATGTAAGAAGTAGAAAGTACAGGTATTTGAGTTCAACATGTGAGAAGTAGAAAGTACAGGTATTTGAGTTCAACATGTGAGAAGTAGAAAGTACAGGTATTTGAGTTCAACATGTGAGAAGTCAAAGTAAAAAGTGGTCAGAAAAATAAGTAGTGGAGTAAAGTACTGATACCAGAAACATGTACTTCCAGTAACTAAGTATTTGTTCTCCACTTCTTCCCACCTCTGCTTGCTTCTCATGATCAGGGTCCAGCGCTCGTATTAATTCTCCATCACAGAGGTAATGATCTTGGTTGGTCAGCAGGATTCAAGCAAAACGACTCGTCTGATTTTCATGAAACTGCAGTATTGGTGGGGGGGGGGGGGGAAGAAGGTTTTTTAATCAGCTGATATTCTGAAGAGACCAGCGCTAAAGCTGTGAGGGAGAGAGAGCATGTAATTAAACATAATATCTGACGGTGTTGAAAACAAACAAATAGCAGACCGGGAGTTTTGGCTCCGAGGTTTTTAATCCTCAACAGGAATTTAAATGCAATCTTCATTTAGCAGCTGCCTCAGTGTGGATGCACCATAAGGACACATATGATCTATTTCAAAAGCTTACAACGGAGAACATTTTATATATAGGTATTTTTATAAATATCTATTTGTACTTACAAAGGCAACCTAAGATGTTGTTGCAGACAGACCCTTCGTGTGTTGTGTCACATGCTATAGATATATTAGTTTTCCATTTCATTTTATTTATAGTGTTGTGTCTTCAGTATAATATTATGATGTATAATACACCTCTGCATATTATATACTTCACGGGTGCACAGGTGTTGCAGAAGAATACTGCTTTACGCTCACTTGTTGCACTCGGTGGAAGAAGGACATCATGCTTTATGCTGTGGAGAATAATATGATACACTTTGGTGAACACTTTCTGTGACACCCGTGTCTAAATGCATTTTAAAATACCTATTATGCTTTATAATCAGCTTATAGCACTGTATAATCATAGTTTAAACCACTCACATATATTTGTAGGCATACTAATGATGTCAAGTTCCATGAAACTGCATAATTGATGATATTTAACATTTAAATATATATTTTTTTCCTTTACTTTTAAATGACCACTTGGACTCCCAGCATCCTTTGGTGCAACAGTTCTTTTTTTGATGTGTTTTTAAATCTCCTCAATAAAAGAAATGCAGATTGTACTTTTTGACGACACATATAGTTACATCAGAGGTATATCAGAATAAAAAATGTGAAGTTAATCACTCTAAAATAGTGTTATGATCACACTGTAGCTGTGTCCCAATTCAGCGGCTGCATCCTCCTGAGGATGCATTCGGAGACCGCATACGTCACTTCCGCCAAACGAAGGCTGTCCCAATTTAAAAAAAAGACAAGACTCCTCCGAATGCGGCCCGCAAATGCAGCCTTCTTTCCCCAGATTTAGAGGATACATCTGATGTACACTCCGCTGTGTACCATATCCCAGGATGCAACGGGTGACGAATGAGTTTTAAAAAATATATAAGGCTTGTAACGTCCCATCAACGGCTACAACGGTTTCAGCTGGATTCGTTTTTAAATGTACTTACCCAAATAGTAAACGACATGAAAGAAAAGTAAACCTATTTAATTTGTGTATTTAAATATACGGGCAATTGGAGATGTCTTCTTTATATTACATACATAAAATAATATGAAGTGAAAATATTTCTAAACCCTGTTTGGTTTTCATATTGTTGGGATTCATTATAAAGCTAATTTATTTATTTAACTGCTTTTGTTATACAAATCTTACTGCAACAATTTTGTTTTGATAGGGAGCAAGGAGCAGACTTCGCAATTTATCTAGATACGCGGGGAGAATGAAGCCCTCTTCACGGGGGCCTGTGGCGACCTCGGGAAAATAATTTAAACTTAACACCAAAATAAGTACAGCTCGATCTGACTCCATGTTGAACAGTTTTGAAAACAGTTTTGAAAACAGTTTTGAAAACAGTTTTGAAAACAGTTTGAAAATATTTTGCCTAGTGTCAGAAATTATTACCGGCACTTGCAACTGCAGCTGGTTGCTAGGTGACGGGGGCGGCAAAATGTAGGGGTAACTGCCGGTGACATGCTCCGTAGACCGTCTCATTTCGCAGTCCTCAGGTGGACCCAGCCTCTGAATTGGGACACAGTGCGCTTTATACCTGCTGATGTGAAGCCCCGCCCCCTTCTGTCAGCAGGTGTGTTTTCCTCCCTGATGAAAAGGTGTCGACATGTTTTACTCTCACACACACACACACACACACACAGATTCTGACCTGACGTGTGTGTGTGTGTGTGTGTGTGTGTGTGTGTGTGTGTGTGTGTTTGTGTGTGTGTGTGTGTGTGTGTGTGTGTGTGTGTGTGTGTGTGTGTGTGTGTGTGTGTGTGTGTGTGTGTGTGTGTGTGTGTGTGTGTGTGTGTGTGTGTGTGTGTGTGTGTGTGTGTGTGTGTGTGTGTGTGTGTGTGTGTGTGTGTGTGTGTGTAACTCACTCCAGTATTAACGACTCTAATTACACCAGCTGTCATTTAGTCCATGATTCATTTCAGTTACTGTTCCCCTACCTGACCTGGTTATAAACTAACATCATCCACTTAGGAACAAACTAAAAATAACCTCTTCATAAATCTTTTTGGACGTCTGATCAACAGACAATTATTAGAACATTTCTTACAGCCATCCCTTGGACTTTTGACTTAATCTCTGTATTTTCCTTCAATGATTTGTTATTCCTTTTTCAGAACAGGTTACCTCATGATCATGAACAACTTCGTGTATAAAAGAAAATTGAAATATGTTCTTATTTTCTTTTAAAGTATATCTGCAGTTTTATATGAAGTATGTTTTAAAGAAGATGTGCACGGTGACACTCAGGAATATTAGCATTGGAAAGTCAAAGCTTTAGCTAGAGTTACTTTTTATAAACTTCACCTCTACATTTATTTTTGACTTATTGTGGCTTTTTATCGGATATTCGTTATTCTTTATTAGGATCCTCATTAGCACTTTTATTAGCATTGGCTATTCTTCCTGGACACACACACACACACACACACACACACACACACACACACACACACACACACACACACACACACACACACACACACACACAACTAAACAAAAACAAAACAACTCATCATTTCATGTCATTTACAATTCAATATGAAGTGAAAACCAAAATGATCATCCTATTTAACCATCATAAAGCCAAACAAAAAAATCATAATTATAATAATTGTACATAATTATACACAGGCACAGTTCCATGATACTTTATTCTACTTAGATGATTTTTTTAGCAACCTTTTGAAATGTAACTGAGAGCTTCCCTGAATGATGTTGACCGGTAAAGAGCTCCAGCTGATCATGGCTCTGTCTATGACTGTTTTCTGTTTCATATTTTAATTTAGATGTGGGTAATATGAACCCTCCTTCTATTGCATGTTGTGTTTGATAGTTATGTTGAGCATACTGCGCTCTAAACCTGTATCTGCTGCTGTTGTACTCGCTGAGTTTGTCATATTGTTTCTAAATCTGATATTTTTAACATCCCGAATACCCGAGCTGTACAAAACCTATGGATGTGTCAACTTCCAAATACATGTTGGACTAGGTTGACAAAATCCAGACTGACCCTGAGCCAAACCCAGAAAAGGCAGAAGTTGTCTAGAGAACACGTTGTAAAGTACTAAGGATGATTTATATAATATCCTTTTTAGGGCCTCTCAAAGATGATATGATCTGTTTTGAAAATGCTAAGCTGTCGTGGTGGTTTAAAAAGGCATGACAAAACTCACATTTAGATCAATAATTTAAAGCCTGCATTATTAGTTTATTTATTTGATGGAAGTATAGATTTGTATTTATCATTTATTATAATTTATTACATTGCTTAGTTGAATACTCGATTCTGATTGGTCAATTCTGAACACGTGACACGTTGTTAATCCAGCAGTACAGACCGCTGTCAAGGATTTATTGACCGTTGCTAAGGACGCTCACATCTGCAGAAAGAAGTCCGGTTGATTGAACTGTATACAGTTTGCTTGTCTTAAGTTTTCCGTTGTCTCCCGTCTGAGAGCAACCTGGAGGATTTTAATATTCATTTGAATATATTTGGAGAGCACAGCAATTTGGATAAAGACAAGAGGGACAAGAAAACAGTGGAGAAGTAAGCAGTGGTGTGGCCAGGATGGAACCAGTGATCATTTTGGGGTGGCATTGAAATCACTATTATATGAACATAAAAATACATCTCACTAGAAAGTAAAGGGGTTATTTAAGGCACCTACAACACACCTCTACATTATTTGGGGTTAAGTGGTGGAATAGATAAAATAATATTCAGTATATCTAACTATTTTCTTCTTATTCCCGCAGGCAAAGTATCAACAAAGCTTATATTATACAAATGTAATGCAATATACAGACTGTTTAGCTTATGGTGATCAGCAGCCCTATGAGCTCATTCTCTCAGTGTATCATCAGGAATACAGAGACACACACACATCATTTAAATAAGAGTTTTTAAATTCAATGATAGGTTAAGAATAAACATCTTAAAGTAACTAACCATAAACAATAGCCCTTAACCCTGTAAGGCCCCCAGTTGTAATCTTACAACATAGATCGTAAAAAGTCAGTATATGTTTTAGTTTTTTTAAAAGACTACATTTACATAGTCAAAAGGTCCTTTCATTCAGCCTCACATGCTATTGGGTAGTAAATGTGTTTATAGGCCCTGCCCTCTGGAGCATACATATAAGACTAACATTCCTGACAGAAGATCTCAATAGTCATCTTTTATGGTGTAAACGCCTTTTTAATAATAACATTTTTGAATGGAACATTCTCAACATGAATGCATCAATCCAAATAAATATAACTTAAATATGTGGGAAAATACTGTGTTTGAAATGTGTAATTGAAATTAGATGCTAGCTTTTTGTTTTGATATATATATATACAGTGTATATATATATATATATATATATATATATATATATATATTTTATTCCAGTCTCCCTTCAGGTATGTTAAGTGACATGTAATTCAACACAATGCTGCTCACCTCCTTCAGTTGGGAGAAAAGCTGGTTCAGGTTCAGCCTTATAGGGGGACAGGGCTGCTGAGCCTAGAGATGGACCTGTTGGTCCAGGCACCAGGGGGAGGGGCAACTGATTTAGTATGAATAGCTGCTAAAAATGTACCTGCATTTTTTAAATGTCA
>NC_136912.1:94800773-94808957 GCF_949606895.1 Notothenia rossii
AGGACTCTTTAAAGTAGAGACACTACATACTGATATACACCTGAACATCAGCAGGAGAGGACTCTTTAAAGTAGAGACACTACATACTGATATACACCTGAACATCAGCAGGATAGGACTCTTTAAAGTAGAGACACTACATACTGATATACACCTGAACATCAGCAGGAGAGGACTCTTTAAAGTAGAGACACTACATACTGATATACACCTGAACATTAGCAGGAGAGGACTCTTTAAAGTAGAGACACTACATACTGATATACACCTGAACATCAGCAGGAGAGGACTCTTTAAAGTAGAGACACTACATACTGATATACACCTGAACATTAGCAGGAGAGGACTCTTTAAAGTAGAGACACTACATACTGATATACACCTGAACATCAGCAGGAGAGGACTCTTTAAAGTAGAGACACTACATACTAATATCAAACTGAACATGAGGAGAATAGGGCCTCTTTAAACAATTTTAAGCCTCCTAACTGTAAGAGACAGTTAGAGGAAAATGAGTGTGTCTCTTTGCAAGATTTATAATAAGGAGACGTCATGAATCTGTCTGTTATGTGCTCTATTTTTAATGTGCTCATAATGTGTTGGAGCACTAATGAGTTGGAGGTCACACACCATTGATCACTGCCTCCGTCACACCCTGCCACCAAACACCCATCAGTATCAGATTTAACTCTCTTCTCAATGTGTTTTTGGTTGTTATCCTGAAATAAGGTCTGTGGTTAACACAAGCTCAAGAGATTTACACGTTTTGATCTACAACATGAAATACGTCAGATACCCCACTGGTGAGTTTAGATACAGAGGTTGCTAACAAGTGTCTAAATGAGACGACTACACGGAATCACGCCCAACATTAGCCACCTTTAGCTTAGCGGTGGTGAGGTGAAGTCATGTGACCGTGCTGTAGTTCCTTTGTAGCCCAACATTAGCCTCCTTTAGCTTAGCGGTGGTGACGTGAAGTCATGTGACCGTGCTATAGTTCCTTTATAGCCCAACATTAGCCTCCTTTAGCTTAGCGGTGGTGAGGTGAAGTCATGTGACCGTGCTGTAGTTCCTTTATAGCCCAACATTAGCCTCCTTTAGCTTAGCGGTGGTGAGGTGAAGTCATGTGACCGTGCTGTAGTTCCTTTATAGCCCAACATTAGCCACCTTTAGCTTAGCGGTGGTGACGTGAAATAATGTCTGATTCTTTTACAACTGACACTATATTAGTTAGTATATTGTTTTACTTTAATCCTGATAGAAATCCACAATTTTTCGAATTGTGACAGTTATAAGATGTTTTTAGTGAAAACAGTAGGCTAAAAACATCTGATAACTGTCGGATACTAACGTGGATAAGTGATAATAACGGTGCTATAGCCTGCTATAGCCTAGAGTTTAATTTACAATTTAAAAATGTATTGTAATCCTGCTAGTATTGCCCTTTTTGTTGTTGAAATGTCACAGTAATCCGTACTTTTTATGTAAGGGAATACAGTTTTTTGTATCCTCATAACGAAATCCGGTTAAATGTAATCCATTACTCCCATAGCCTGGTGCCCATTAGGAGTCTCTACAGTGAATGGGAGAGGATGGGAGGGAGCTCTCTCCTCACTTTCCCTCTGCAGACTCGGGGTGAGGATGTTCTTACCCTCGGTGTGACTCGCATTGACAGCTTGTTTTGTTCGTTTCTGGGAAAGAATATCGTGGAAAATGCCAAAGTGTGTTTTTTTTGTTCCGGTCTTCTTACGCACGCTGCAGGTTCCCGTGTTTCTGAAGCGATAAGAGAAGAGGAGACTTTAATCCTCCATGGATCTCCTGCACTGAGGATGGCTGAAGACGTGACCTGTTGCAGCTTCTCTCTCTCAGATCAGTGTTTGGATGGATAACACGCGCTTCGGATTGTTAAATAATGCGGGATTTAATCACTTTTTCATGGATTTGTTTCTTTTATTTTGAAATCGTCTCTAATGTGACACAAAAGGAAAATACACAGCGATTGATTTGAACACATTTGGAAGTTGAGGAACATTTCATTCGCTGTTCTCGTGCGTAATAAACCTCAGGGTGGACTCAAACTGATCTCGTCGCTGTTTGTGTCTTTTGTTTTGAAATCGTCTCTAATTGGACACGAACGGAGCTCAGTCCGTGTTTGTCTTGAACCTAGGCCTATATGGAAGTTACGGAACATTTCAATCGGTGTTTTCCTGCGTAATAACGCGGAGGATGGACTAAAACTGATCTCAGCACCGCGCCCTGCTGCTTTCCAGGAGTCTATAACCTCCTTTTTTTTCTCCTCCCTTCCTCCTCTTTTCCTCCAGAATGGCCCGGTTTGGAGACGAGGTCCCGGGCTTGCTGAGCTCCGGGGATGGAGGCTCCGAGCTGCACCGGATCCGGGATGGAGGGGGTCTCTCCACAGGGGGCATCTCTCCCGCTTTTAAACAGACCAAAGCGCAGCGTGCGCGCACCATGGCACTGTACAACCCAATCCCGGTGCGCGAGAACTGCTTCACCGTCAACAGGTCGCTCTTCATCTTCGGAGAGGACAACGTGGTGCGGAAGTACGCCAAGAAAATCATCGAGTGGCCATATCCTTTTATTCCTCTGGTGTGAGGGAAGGGGTTCTTATGAAGACCTGGGGAGAGGGTCACAGAGAGGTGGGTAAAAGTGTCCTAGTGTAGTAACACATAAACACAATTGAATGTCCAAATTACACACAGAAAAATTATTATATCATATTTTTATTCTATTTATAACATTTGATTTATTTTCAAATTATGATATTAAATATTATACATTATTTTTATTTTATTATACTATATTAAATTATATTTTAATATTCTTATTTTAGTTATATTGTTTTTTATTTTAAAAATATGTGTTTTATTATCTTATACTATATTATTTTATATACTATTATGCTATATTATTATATTCATTTATATAATGTTTTAATAGATATTTTTTAATTGGATATCATATGTTATCATATATTATACATTATAAAAAAAATTATTTGAATATATTACAATTTATTATATTATTTTATATAATATTTTACTATATTATATTTAATTATATTATTTTATATTTCACTAAATTATATTATATTCTATGTTATTATATATTTCTATATAATATGATATTATAGTGTCTGGCTCTTCGTTATGTGCAATTGAAAGTCTATTGGGAGTTTCAGCACCATGGACAGCACACACATGGTAGTACATGAGAAACAAGCGCACACACACGCACGCACGGACACACGCACGCACGCGCACACACACACAGGAGTTGTTTGAGTGATCCATTTCCTCTTTGGTTTTCTTTAATTAACACAATCCTGTGAAAGCAAGCTCTGAATCTGACTCTTCAGGTGCATCAGTGGCATCATTTCACGATGTTATGGAACAATAGTGAATGAATTTCGAGGATCAAACATCATTTAGACTTGTTTATCTATTTCCAGACACGAAGCAGGGCAGCAGGAGAGTGTGTGAGTGGAAAGTGTGTTAGAGGAGTTTCTGTGTTTATGGCAATCCTTTCTGTCAACAAGAGGCTCTGAACACACACTCTGATCTGTGAATATATCGAGCCCACCAACAGCTGCAACAGGTGGTCGTCGCATCTAAATTTAGTCCTATTATTGGTAGATAATGCGATCAATTGTTTTGGTAATTTTTAAGCAAACATATCTGGCTCTGACTTCTCCGTTGTGAGGTTTCGCTGCTGATCTCTGTAGACGTTGTGGAATATATTTGACTTTTGTGCTGTGGATGGGAACAAAACAAGACATTTGAAGATATATCATTTTACCATTTGGGCATCTCTGATTGGCCGGGGCAGATTTTGATCCTTTTAGTGGTTATTTTCTATCATTGTGGTACATTTGAGTTTATTTATAGTCATTTTGTGGTTATTTTTGAGTTACCTTCTTGTCTTACTATGTCTTATTTTTGTCAAATCTGTAAGACACAACACATGATCTCATTAATATTGTGCTTTTAGTCGACACAGAATGACCAAGAAACACAACATTACCAGTAAGAGTTAATAATCACTACAAAAAGACTCAAAAGTAACAAAGTAACCTTAAAAACACATTCAATGATCTTAAAACACATTAAATTACCTTCTAAACATATTAAATAACCCCACAGAGTCAAAAAGATATTTAAGAAACGCATTGATCACACATTGTACAGAAATTGACCACGAGAAATAATCACATTTACAACAAAGATACACTAAGTAAACATTGCTCCAACGATACACAGACTATTGTTGTTGAGCATCATGAGGGGTCAGTTTGGGTTAGTAAAAGGTCATTTTGTGACTCCTTCTTGTCATTTAGAGTTTCATTGTCCTCATTAGTGTGTCTCTGTAAAGTTGCCGTCTCTTTGAGTCCATGTGTCTATTTGTTGACACTTTGTAGTTGAAGGCCAGCAAACCTCTTTTTGTCATGTTGCCTTCCTTCACATCGTTTACCGCTTACACCTTTATTAACTTACTTCAGTGCTGTGACATTAGGGATTCTCTGGCTGCTTTCTCAAACCTTCTCCCTCTCTCTTGAACTCCTCGTATCATTTCCTGCCTCGCTGTGCGGCTCACCAGGTGTTTTTTCGGCCAGGTGACGCCATCCCCTCTGCTTTTGTTCCCGTCCATTCAGCAGCTTCCTGACGGCACACCATGACAACCTGGGCCTCTATTGTCGGGAGCATCCATTGTGGTGTTTCTCTGGGTTTACCCAACGTGTTGATGATTAAAAATAGAATCGGGATGAATTTCAATCAACAGCTGAGGAAAAGAACAGTAGAAGGGTTTGTCTGTTTGTGGTCGTATCACAGATGTTTGAGGCAGTTTAGACGTGCTTCAGAAATCCTTTATCCGTCCCAAAGTCAGGAAATTAAAACAGCAAAGGTGCACATGAAAGGCACGAGTAAGAAAGAGGCGAGCACACGTAAAATACAAAACAAATAGACACACATCCATGGAGAACTAAAGCTGGCAATTACATAAAAAGTCACATATGAAAGGTTTGAAGGAGCCAGCTACATCAACACATTGTAAATAAATAGTATAAAGAAAGTCTTTATCTACCTACTTGTATAATTTATTTATAACAAACTACCCAGCTGTCTAGTTTCCTACCTACCTACCTACCTACCTACCTACCTACCTACCTACCTACCTACCTACCTACCTACCTACCTACCTGTCTACCTACCTACCTACCTGTCTACCTGTCTACCTACCTACCTGTCTACCTACCTACCTACCTACCTACCTACCTACCTACCCAGCAACCAACCAACCTACCTACCTACCTACCTACCTACCTACCTGTCTACCTACCTACCTACCTGTCTACCTACCTACCTACCTACCCAGCAACCAACCAACCTACCTACCTACCTACCTACCTGTCTACCTACCTACCTACCTACCTACCTACCTACCTACCTACCTACCTACCTACCTACCTACCTACCTACCTACCTACCTACCTGTCTACCTACCTACCTGTCTACCTACCTACCTGTCTACCTACCTACCTACCTACCCAGCAACCAACCAACCTACCTGTCTACCTACCTACCTGTCTACCTACCTACCTACCTATCTACCTACCCAGCAACCAACCAACCTACCTACCTACCTACCTGTCTACCTGTCTACCTACCTACCTACCTACCTACCTACCTACCTACCTACCTACCTGTCTAATTTGCTACCTACTTTCCTATTATTGCTTTCTTTAACCTACTACAGTTATGTACCTACTGTTTTCAGTGTACACACACACACACACACACACACACACACACACACACACACACACACACACACACACACACACACACACACACACACACACACACACACACACACACACACACACACACACACACACACACACACACACACACACACACTTATAGTGTCATCAGGCCTTGTGACAAAGGTCGCCCACGTGTTTGCAGGACACCTCGTCTCGCTCACCTCGCTGTGAGAGCCTCTGAGTGATCATTAACATCAGAGGATGAATTCAGGAAGTTTCCGGAGGCTTTGAGTGAGTAACAGTGGAAACACAGAGGTGTGTGTGGGCGTCAGAGAGCCTATTACACTCCGTCTGATATTTATTGGAGTACATATTCTCTGAATGAATTCCGTTTGATATTTATTGGAGTACATATTCTCTGAATGAATTCCGTTTGATATTTATTGGAGTACATATTCTCTGAATGAATGAAATGAGTGAAAGCATTCTTTGAATTTGAAGTCATGATGACGAGCTCTGGTTTCTCTGAGACTCGTTTTACTTTGAGACTTGTGGAGTGTTGTGGAGGAATATATTATTTTAATACGTATTATTATCCTGCTAGTGATCCACATTTTTTAAGACATGTAACAGTAATCTGATTTCTTTTAGGTAACTATAAAGAAATACAGTTCCCTTTGTTTGTATCCTGATTACCCGTTACATGTAATCCATTACTCCCAAAGCCTGGTTCCTGAGTATGTTTCCAGGTAATAGTAGAATACATGTTTAAAGTACGCCTGCATGAAGCTCTCAGCAGAAAGAGGTGCGTTTGATTTTCGGCCCCCTGTACCTGCAGCCTGATGGAGGCTCGGCAGGGAAGGTCACGGCTAATTAAGCCCGAGTTTAGTGAGGCGATCCTGGGGAGGACTGACAGCTGCTCCCCCTGTCTGATCCCCACTGAGACCCCCCCGCTGTGGGAAGTTTCCCATTGAGAAGATACACCTCTCAATAATTCATCGTTGGATTTATAATAGCTTGTTTCATGAGGACGCTGCGTGGTAACCGTGTGCTCGCTGGCTGTCTTTAAAGTCTGAAACCTTTGTTTTTTGTGATCACATGTTTTGCATGTACAAACAAAAGCACACATTTTTTCTTTTTAAAAATAAAATAACTAAAAGTACATAAGAAAAATTAGACAACAGTACATACTTACAAAATATACAAAATACATCATTATTAAAAATAATAACAATAATGCAGACAAATAGAAATAAAATAAAAATAGAATAAAACAAACCCAACCGTCCCTCCCAGACATATAAACACGCACGCACGCACGCACGCACGCACGCACGCACACACACACACACACACACACACACACACACACACACACACAACACACACACACACACACACACACACACACACACACACACACACAGCGGAGGGGTTTGAATGCATGAATGGTAATCCTTGTTGGAGCTTAAACTTGAGAATTGAACATTAATTTCTCTCCTAACTGAATTGCATCCTTGCATGAAAAATGGAAATGGAAATGAGCGAGGAAATGACCCCGCTGTCCCCAGAGGTCGCCCCGCCCAAAACCAAATGACTAAAACAGATGTTCCGCCCATTGATCGCTTTGTTACTTCTTTAATGAGCGCTGATTTCTTAGAGGGAATTGATCTGAAGAAAACTAAAGTAGTTATTGTTGATTTGAATTATGCTAATTATGCACTGGTCTGCAATCAGAAGAAAGTTAGATCACCTTTTCAACTTTTCGTCTGATGGTGTAGTTCCTTTATAGCCTAACGTTAGCTTTTTACTTCAGAAATCATAACATGGTGGACCACAAAGAGACACACAATGACCATAAAGAGAAAGACAAAACCAAAAAGAGATGTCAAATGATTAAAAACAATAGTCAAATTCACCGGAAAGAGACCCGAAATGAGCACAAACAGGTGCTTCATGACCACAAAGACAGACGGTTACAAAAATATATTCATAAAATAGAAGCGCATACAGTTAATATTACTCTATATGGAGATTATACTCCACACACACACACACACACACACACACACACACACACACACACACACACACACACACACACACACACACACACACACACACACACACACACACACACAGAGGATCCAGTCTGAGTGTATTCTCAGATTCACATCATGGCATCCCGCTCCGTTTCTATTTGTACACGCGTGTTCCAGCGTCACTGTGACTCACTGCTGACGAGACGAAGCGTGATGAACGATGAGGAAGAGGAGGAGGAGGAGGAAGAGGAGGGTTTCTGCTACACTTGTTGAGCTCAGTATTCTAGTTTCCAGCAGTGAAATGTTGAGTACCCCAAAGTGTTCTGATAGAAATGTAGAGTAGGGTCTCCAGCTCATAGA
>NC_136912.1:94809157-94811657 GCF_949606895.1 Notothenia rossii
AGAGCTGAACGGTACCGGGCCTGGATCGACCGAGCAGGTTCAGATTCACCTCCGGATGAGAACGCAAACATCTATATTTCAGCACTAATCCTGTCAGCTGAGGAACATACGAGTCTCTGATGATCCCTGTTATCTGTCAGCTGTTGTTCCTCCACAATAGAGAGATCCGAATCGCTCTATTGGCATGACAGTAACGTTTTAGCCCGAAGCATTTTACAAAAGATTCAAAGATTACACATGAATAGCTGTCCTTTAATTGTTCTAGAATGCAATACAAAATGGAACGATAGGGTACCCTCAGTACTATGCGGTACGTTACAACATGATAAGGAACGATGCTTTACGATACTATACGATACGATATTCTAGGATACGATATTCTACGATACGTTATTCTACGATACAGTATGATAAGATACGTAACGACACGATACGTAACGACACGATACGTTACGACACGATACGCTACCTTACCATACAGTACGGTACAGTAATATACGGTACTGTAAGTTACGGTACTGTAAGGTACTGTAATGTACGTTACAATACGGTACGATACTGTACGATACAATACAGTAAACTACTGTACATGGGCGCGGGATGGGGGGTGCCGAGGGCGCTGCAGCACCCCCTAGCGGCAGGCATGCGGTGCGGAGCTCCCCTGTCTGAATGATTATATGACGGTTATTGCTGCTCCCGCTGTGCATAATCTGTGTAATATGGAGCCAATAAATTCCACATTGTTAGTAAAATAATATTTTGGCCTGTCCCGAATGTTTTTTCTGTAGCCCCGGACAATTCTACCTCAATAATATAATACATTAACCGTGCTTTACGTGAACCTCATCAAGACACTAGAGAGGAAGGAAGGACTGTAATTTCCCGTGTTCAGTGAATGCAACGGAGGCAAGACACCAGACCAATCAGAGAGTTGCATGGAAATAAAAGTGTGTGTGTGTGTGTGTGTGTGTGTGTGTGTGTGTGTGTGTGTGTGTGTGTGTGTGTGTGTGTGTGTGTGTGTGTGTGTGTGTGTGTGTGTGTGTGTGCTTGGAAATAGCGCATTTAGTGTATGTGTGTGAGAGAGAGAAAGGAAGAGAGAGAGAGGAAGAGAGAGAGGGTGAGAGAGGGACCGGTGCCAGCAGGGACCGTGTTGTTAGCATCTGGTTAGCTAGCTGCACTAACGGACATACGGAGCTGTTTGTTCCACAACAAGCTGGAGGAGAGCTCTCCTCTCAGACTGAGAGGCTCAGGTGAGCTAAGTTATCTCAGTGGGTCTCAAACGGTTTGGTCACAAATTATTCAAAAGATTATTTCCGCGGCACACCTTCATATGATCATTATTGTTATAAAAAAAACAAGAGAACAAAGGAAAAACAGTTATGAAATACTATATGGCAGTAAAACAAGAATACACTTTGAAAGGGGAGTGATATATATCCATAAAGAAAAAGAACATCTGATTACAGTTGTGTTTCATACGGGTGTTGAGAGATGTATCCATAGATCTCTTAATGTTGCTCTCAGAGCATCCCCCCGGACCCCCCTAGAGGATGTGAGGTCCGCTCCCCACTCGTAAAAAATAGCACTTTACCCCTGCCTATATGCCTATCGAGCCTTCATTGTAGCAGTCGCGGGTGTACTGTGTTTGCGTGTGGGGAGTGTTGCAGTAGAACATTCCAATGTAGCGCCCCTGGTGCTCGCGCTTCTGTGCGTGCTCTATACGCAGGGGTTCCCAAAGTGGGGTCGCGAGATGATTACAGAATAAAAATGGAAAATTAAAAAAAAAAAAAATTATAAAAAGAAATTGATTAATTTTTTTAATATATATATATTTTTAAAATTATTAATAATAACGTTTGCTTAGACATTTTCAGGGGCGGACTAGCCATCTGTATAATTTCCCGGCTAGAGGCTCCCCCTTTGACAATCCACTAGCGCAGTGTTTCTCAAACTTTTTTTTTCGACAGGGGGTCGCCAGTCTCTGGCACTGTTATTTTGGGGGTCGCGGGCTGAAAAGTTTGGGAACGCCTGCTCTATAGTGCCCGTAATAGTGTTCACTGGAGTCCAGCACCTCAGCACCCCCACTCAAAATACCTTCCCTCGCCTTTGCTATTGTAGAGCATGATACTGTACAGTACATAACGATACGGTACTGTATGATATGGTACGGTATGGTACGGTACGATACGGTACGGTACGGTACGACACGATGCAATACAATACGGCGACAGCATCGTAACTGAAGATGACGGCATCACTGATCATGGTTTTCCGTAACTCCCCTGTAGAGCAGTGATCACATTTTAACACACAAACACACAAACACACACTTCCCTTTTCTGTGTCTGATGCTCATTTCTGATTTCCCTTACTTCTCTGCAGAGGAAGTGATGCTGGCTGAGGAGAATAAGAATTCAGGACCTTCTGCCCTTGATGGTGAGTCTGCAGAGATCTCTGTTTCCTGGTTTCATAATGCACATTTATGCTGTGCTCACATGGC
>NC_136912.1:94816657-94863256 GCF_949606895.1 Notothenia rossii
ACAGTGAGTAGAGCCAACATGTAATCCCAATGGTTTGTTTCAGGAATCAGAATCAGAATCGTAGGTTCACCTTTAGCTCCCTCCGACCTGTGTCCACTGAAACTGCTTTATTCAGTGAAAAAAGAAATCCCGATCCCCGATTTTTTTTCTCCCAATTCCGATCTTTTGAAAATCACGTGATCGGCTCCGATCCCCGATCACGTGATCGGATCGGGACATCTCTAGTTTTGGTAGAGGAAGACAGTCAAAACTTGTGTCTCAAGTTGCCTAACGATCTGTAAACAATTACCGCCTCACAGAAGAGTAAATCTGTGCTCTAGAGATATGACCTACTGCCCCCAGTGTCTAAATAGCTTGTAATCTGTTAGAATATTGACAACTACCTGCAAAAAGTCACAAAATATCTTTAGATAAAAGCTTAATATTAAGTACAACTACTTCTACTTTTACTCTTGGTTGGTTTAGCAGTATTTTTTTATTATCGAAATAATAGAAACAAACTGAGGAGCCTTTAGCTCCGTCTGACCTGTGTCCACTGAACAAGCTTTATTCAGTGTTTTCTACATATTTAATCACCTTTTTTCGTAGAGAGACAGTAAAAACTTGTGATTAAAGTTGCCAAACGATCTGTAAACAATTCTGTGCTGTACTCAGAGATATGACCTACAGTCCCTGGTGTCTAAATTGCTTGTAATCTGTTGACAAACGACCTGCAAAAAGTCACAAAAGGTCTGATAAAAGCTAAATGTTAATGGTCCCGCTGTCCAAAAGTCTGCTTTGTGTCACTCCCCTCACATGTGTTCCCTGTTACTTCTCAGAGTGTTTTTGAGTGTTTTCCTCTTGTTGATGTTGACCTGTTGTTGTTGTTTGTAGTGCTGAAGAGAGCCACCACCATCAAAAGGAGGGGGATGGATGGCGGGCATCGAGGGCAAACGGGGGAGGAACAATACGGAGACGTCTCCTCTTTGGGTGAGTCTGGATCGTTAAGTAAGAAGGTATAAAGCAGGGGGGTCAAACTCAAACACACAGTGGGCCAACATTAAAAATGTGTACTAGTGGAGGGCCGGACTGGTTCAATGTTTATTGCAGAACTTATTGAAATGAACTTATTTCACATATTAAACCTGGAACTAACAAAGCTTCAATGATTGCCTATAAAAACAACATTAAACATTAAATAATCAGTTCATTCATTTCTTATGGCTCTATCTGCAGCTTCTCCAGAGTCATTTCTTATGAGTACATTTTCCCACAGGCCAACAACAGCTTCAACTAAACTATTTCCCTCAAAGAGAAACCAAACATGCCCTGTTGTCGTGAGAGAGAAAGTGCAGAAGGAAACATCCATTAAACTCAGTGTGCTGCTCTGTGATGCTAGCTCAGATACTTGGCATCTCATCTTGGGTGCAAGGTCATCAATGTTTGGGCTCAGGCTCTGAGCTGAGGAGACCCTCAGGATGGAGTGAAGGTGTGCGTGCAATATACCGGCGGGCCAGATCTAATAGGAATTAGAAATTATCCTGCGGGCCGAAATTAAATCCACCAAGGGCCTGATTTGGCCCCCGGGCCTTGAGTTGGACACATGTGTGATTTAAAGTCTAAAGTAAAAGCCAGGAAGTGATCCCTCTCTCAAGAAATGCAATACATGTTAGATATATGATGAGATAACAATATAGACTCTCCAAATCATAACATTATAATGACATTACATTTAGCTGACGGTTTTATACAAAGCGACGTACAATAAGTGTGATCGATATAAAAAAAGATGATCCTGGAGGATGTGGAAAATCTGACTTCTGATCCAGAAAGACACAGAAACTCTGATGCAGAGTTAGTAAGATGCAGGAGGTCATACAGAAGGAGAAAGAGGAGTAAAAGACGAGAGGGGGAAAGATGAAAGCCCCCTGAAAGTCTAAAGCGGTATAACTAGGTAAGCCTGATCCAGCCCTGAGAGGAGAGTCTTACCCTACTCTCAAAGCTGGAGACTGTGTTGAAAACAGTTTTGGAGTTTTAAAAGTACATTCATCGTGTTTTTACATTTTGTATGAGAGATTTTCAGTGTGTGGCTATAAGTAAGGTTTAACTGTCTCGTGTTTTTACATTTGTTTTTTGTCCTATCGGTTTTGTCTAAATGTATTTATGCTGCTATTTATATATTTATTGATGTACAGCACTTTGGTCAACTCTGTTTGTTTTTTAAAATGTGCTATATAAATAAAGTTGGATTTGAATGGATTAATCTCTCATGGTTCACTGAGAACTACACTTGCATCTGCTCCAGTGCCGGATTTAGGATTGTAGGAGATCGGGGCCACAATTCTGAAGTTGTTGGGGGGGGGGTGCTAGCGTGGACTGTGGACTCGCCAGAGCCTCGCAGCGGGGGTAGTACGCAGGCTACTGTCCCCGCAGGTGCTGCCTCTCTGTTGGACTCCGGTACTGCACATTACTCACGGGACAAACATTCAGGGCTTTTCAGAAAACATCCGGGGGGCTTGAGCCCAAGTAGCCACCCCCTAGCGCCGCCACTGCCCTGCACACACTGTCTGTGTTGCATATTGCGTGTTACTAGTTTCTGTCGTGTGATTGTGATGTGCTATATGTGACATGTATGTAGTAACGTGTGTTGTTAGCATTGTATTGTTCTCTTTCATCCTTTCTTTACAACTAATGCTGTTGATGTGTTGTGATTTTAAAAAGGTTTCTATAATCATCTGGACAACAGCTGAAAATTAGCAATGGTGGCTAAAGCGGCCACATTTTATCCAATAAAACACATGTAACAGTTCCAAACACTTCTCAAGGTCAAATTACACTGAGGTTCAGGTGCAGAAACAAACACAAATAAAACATTACAAAGAACTCTACCCTTCTTACAAAGACACATCTTACGTACATTTCAACATTGAATAACATTTCCAGCCCCTTTGGTTCAATTCAAGGCAGTTTCATGGTTCATAGTCTGAACTCAAAATAATCACATTATGAGGTTTACACTCGTCATCAGTATTCAATTAAAAGCTGCCCACTCACTGTTTTTTGTGACAGTTGGGTCCACGACACTATAAACTAAACTAAACTACCTCCCCTCTCTGTGTCCCGCAGGCGTCCCGATCAACAGAGCGAGTATCCGGAGCGCTAAACGAGGTCCGACTGCCTTTTTCCGGCGTAAAGAGCGTCTGCTGCGAATCTCCATCCGCCGCGTGGTGAAGACTCAAACCTTCTACTGGACGGTGCTGGGTCTCGTGGCTCTGAACACTATCTGTGTCGCCATCGTTCATCACAACCAGCCGCTGTGGCTCTCCACCTTCCTCTGTGAGTCACACCGAGGGAGTTCAAGGTCTCCTATCATGCTAAATGCACTTTTTAATGTCTTCTCTACATCAGCTTGTGTCCCCGGTGTGTCCCCGATGTGTCCCCGATGTGTCCCCGGTGTGTCCCCGATGTGTGTCCGATGTGTGTCCGATGTGTGTCCGATGTGTCCCCCCGGTGTGTCCCCGATGTGTCCCCGGTGTGTCCCCGGTGTGTCCCAGGTGTCAGGAGACTCACAAAGTGTCAGGAAACAAACCCCTCTCTCTTCTCCTCCGTACCCACATCTCTAAAAACGGAGAACAACGGAGCTGATCCAGATTTGCTGCGTCATGACATCATTACTAAAATGTGGGCGGGCTTTACACCCACGGGCCAATCAGAAACGTTGCTTTCAGAAACAAAAGCCTCATCGCAATACCCCTCCTCGACTCCTCTCTTCCCCTACTCCGGGACTTGATCCGGAAATCGATCAAGACACGCCATTTTGAAGGACGTCCCAATAGCTGAAATGCACACGGAGGTGTGAGGGAGGAGGGCTGTGGGAGGAGACGAAAGGGAGGATACACGCGAGCAGACTACGCGGAAGTGTTTTCACTACTCGCGTATAAAAGCCCCGCCCCCACCTTCACAGCTGGTCCATTTCAACAGAGGAAAAGCCACAACTGGAAGATGAGTGGAAAAGCGTCACATAAATGTATAAGTGCTCACAGCTCCGTGGGAATTATGTGCAATTCATTTCTAAAAGGCTTTCACATTACTATAATTATATTTGTATTTAAATGTAGGCTATTTACACCAAAACGGAACACAAAAGCAGGACCAACCATCATACATTGAATTCCTTGACTAACAAGAGAAAGATTCATTCATTTAAATAAATATTTAACAACAAATGGGCCGGTTCTAAAGGGTTATTCAGTAAAGCCCGATGAGAGGGGATACAGCTGTGCACATTTCATCATTAACAGACGTCGTTTAGGAGTGACGTTTGAGGGAACGAGGACATCCCAATTAATACCTGAGGACTCCTCTGTCCTCGCGTCTCCTCCTCGTGTCTCTCGCTCGCATCTTACGGAGGCGGAGCTAAGATGCAAGGAAGGGAGGCGAGTGAGGGAAAGGAGGGGTATTGGGATGAGGCTACTGAGATGTGTTCTGGAAGCAATATGGTCGGTGTTTACATTAGCATCGCTAACACTCAGAGCTAACCTGTACGGGAGAGATATGTGTAAAGAAGCAGGAAATAAAAAGTACTCACTTTGTGGTAAACCCGCAATGAATTCCAAGTGATTACAAGAAGTTAAACTCCTACACAAAATAAGAAATGCAGCCTGTCGTAAAGTAAATTGCTGTGATTTTCTTTTAGGGTATTTTTTAAAATAAAAATGTTTTTAATATTATATTTTCAGATACAAGCCGGTGTGACATGGCCAATGATTGCATGTCTTCAGAAAGTGTTTTTTTAAAGTTGTATAAAGAGATGCTAACTATCGCAATAACCTAAACCTTAATTAGCATTTTTATATGCAAAGAAATGCTACTTAAAGAAAATTCCTTAAGGGTGGGGTAGACGATTCACTTCAGAAACACTTTTAGTTATATTCCATGGAATGCTCTTAACGTCCCGATAGCAATTAATACATTAAAGGCTTTGACAAAAAATCCATAATAAAATCTCATCTCTGAAGCCGTGGTATTGTAAAAAGCACGACCAATCATCTGAGCCGGCTAAAGTAACCGGATGGCCTACCTGCCTGTCAGCCTTCCATCTGTGCACAAACTTATCTCGTGCCCTCATTGGTCATGTGCGCGTTCGTGTGTGTTGGAGGAGGGGCTCTGTGAGGAAGTCTGAAGGAAGAGGCAGATTTTTTCCGGTTGTGTATTTTCAAAACCCAGCACACTCGAGCTGGTTTCTCCATTCTTACCTACCCCACCTTTAATGAGTTCCAGTTATCAAAACAAAAAGCTGCCTGTTATATTTCTTATAATATTATATAAGATATTTAATAGTATTTACATGTCAAATAAAATAAGTAGGATTAGGCAAGTTGTTTTATTTTGTTGTTTGTTAAAAAATCTACATGTTTTGTGCACAATATACTTAAGACATGTCCGAGAGATACAAAAAAACGAGGCAACTTGGTGTTTAGAATTACTGTCCATCATTTTAAAGTCGAATATTTGGGGAGTTAAATTCAGATTAATTCAGATCTTTCCACCACTTAATGATTGAAACGGCTTGAACATGTCTTGCTTCCTCATATAGATGTCTTTGTATGTGTAGAATATGCATACTTATTGTTTGGGAGGCTGTGGCGCACAGGTTCAAACCCCACTGCAGTCAGCATGTCGTTGTGTCCCAGAGACACTTCACCCCAAATGGCTCCTGTGGGGATTGTCCACAGTATTGAGTCGCTGTGGATAAAAGCGTCTAACAAGTAACATGTAATGTATTGTTGTTGTTGTTGTTGATGTTGTTGCAGACTATGCAGAGTTCCTGTTCCTCGCTCTGTTCCTCACGGAGATGTTTCTGAAGATGTACAGCTTGGGTCCTCGTCTTTACTTCCACTCGTCCTTCAACCGCTTCGACTGCAGTGTCAGTTCTCCGTCTCCTTATCTAGATTTATTATTTATTCCACAAAAACCATCTGCTTGTGTTCTTAAATCATGCATCTTCGTCCCTTTGTATCTGTGTTTGATACTTCTTCTTCTCTAACCATTTGGTTTGGTTATGCAGCATCAACCCTTTGTATATATATTTTTATATTCATTCTACAAAACTCAACACATATATATATATTATATTCTGCAGGTGATCGTGGGCAGTATCTTCGAGGTGCTGTGGGGTTTCTTCAGACCCGGCACCTCGTTTGGGATCAGCGTCCTGAGAGCTCTCCGTCTGCTGAGGATCTTCAAAATCACAAAGTGAGTCCTGCAGACGTCCTCTGTTTGTGTTAGAACAATCTCCCTGCCCTGGTCCCCGGCTCGAGCTCCAATCTCAGGATCCATGTATCTGTGATCCTCTCCAGAATGGAAGGAGTCATCACATACAGAGCATCAACTAGTTCCTGAACAGTGTCCTTCACATGCTGATATCCAAGAGAGGGAGTCACACAGTCACTAGATGGAGGAATAGAAAGCAGTATTCAATGTTTACTTCAGATTAGCTCCACGTCAGAAATGATCATGCTTGTCATATGTCTCTCTCCATAGAGGCTGAATCATCATGTTAATCACATAGCTATCATATGCCTCAAACAGTCCTGATGCTCTTCTAGGTAATCACACATCCTGTCATGTTCACAGCTACAGTTGATACCTTTGTTAGCATGTTGCTCTCATGTTGGAAGAGGACATTCAGTATATCCCCAACAGTTTCCACCTGAAGAGATCTCTTACAGGGAGCATCTCAGTGTGGAGTATTTTTTTCATATTGCAGTCCTGAAACGCTCACAATGGGCCGCTTAAAAATAATAATACAAATGTAGTGTTAATACAGCAAAGGGACAGTTCAGATAAAAGTGAAATATGTATAACTTATTAAATGGAAGAGTACGCATTAATAAAACCATTGAAGAAATAAGCTAGAAAGAGCTAGAAATAAGTAGCAGCATTCTAAAAGGAGGAAAACACATACAAGTAAATAAACTAGCAGCCAATCATTTGTAATTACACACACACACACACACACACACACACACACACACACACACACACACACACACACACACACACACACACACACACACACACACACACACACACACACACACACACACACACACACACTCCCACAAACACACACACGGTGGCTCACTCAGTAGGGGCTTGGACCGCATGGGTCACCGGTTCAAGTCCCCGACCAGACCTAAAATATGGAGTGTGGACTGCTACTTGGAGAGGTCCCAGTTCACCTCCTGCCCTGCCGTGGTGCCCTTGAGCAAGGCACCGGACACCCCTCTTCCCCCCCCACTCCCATTGCTCCACAGCGCCCACTGCTCCTAGTACTAGACTCCTGGTATTAGGATGGGTTAAATGCAGAGAACACATGTCACTGTGTGTGCTGTGTGCTCTGCATGTGTGACCATTAAAGAGGGGTTCATCCTTCAATTCAATTCCAATTCAAACACTTGAAACAGTTCAGTTTCCTAATTTGAAAAATGTGTCCAAAAAAAGTTTGAGCAAAATACACATACTGTATACCACATTTTCACATCTTGTTATTCTGTGACCGTGAAGGTACTGGGCGTCTCTGAGAAACCTGGTGGTCTCTCTGATGGCCTCCATGAAGTCCATCATCTCCCTCATCTTCCTCCTCTTCCTCTTCATCCTCGTCTTCGCCCTGCTCGGCATGCAGCTCTTCGGTGGCAGGTACTGTAACACTGAGTCTAACAAGTCCATCTGAATAACAATCGCTCATATGTCTGCACATCGCTCCGTATGAGCCCATTAAGAAACGAGAGGAACCACCGAGAGGCAGGGAGACAAATCTAATCAATCAGACAATCAATCTCTCATGTCCTTGGGTTTCTGTGAACACACACACACACACACACACACACACACACACACACACACACACACACACACACACACACACACACACACACACACACACACACACACACACACACACACACACACACACACACACACACACAGAAAACAAGGCTTAAGTGGACTCCGTGGATTAGTAGAGTCCTCTTTATTGAATGCACACAGTTAGGGGGAATTGAATATCTTATAGTCTGCAGGATTTCACTGAAGATTTCTTTGTCGCAGCTTTTGTTGTTTTGTTTCCCCTGAGTGGACGTCTGTTTCCAACCAGCTGTCATTTCAATCAGACGTGTGTGAACTGGCCTCAGGAATATTACATAGAGCACAGGGAGGAAAAGGAAGGGAGGAGATTGATTCCTCTCTGTAACACACACACACACACACACACACACACACACACACACACACACACACACACACACACACACACACACACACACACACACACACACACACACACACACACACACACACACACACACACACGCATCTAATAACACACATACACACATCTTATATTAAAAAACACACACACACCAGGGGCGGGTGCAGCTGGGGGGGGGCAGCTGCCCCCCTAACTTTTGTGTCCCTAAAACTGTACTTGTAGAAACAAACCTACACTATGTCCAAAAGCTTCTCCAGCAACGAAACAAGCAGTTCATTAATTAAAAGTGAATCATTTTAAATATGTTCTTAGGCCCGTTAAAAACGTAGCTACGGCCCTGCATTAAACTGCAGAGCGGCGTTCACACAGACCGCGGCTCACACCGCTGCAGAGAGGGAGCGAGGTGTCCCAGCACCTGAAGGTGGATCAGCTTCCCCTGGGAGCATTTCCCCTTCCACTAGTTTTGTTTTTACTAACCCCTAGATTCCACCGGCTGCACCGCAAGATCGCGGCCACTCTAGTCAATGGGTGCTATTCCACCAGACGCGCCGCGTTACGGAAGCGTCCCAGAAGCGTGTCGGCACTGACACACACACACACACACACACACACATACTTCTGATATAGAAACACACACACACATCTAATAACACACACACATCTTATATTAAAAAAAACACACACATCTGATCACACACACACACGCACACGCGCACACGCACACGCACACATCTGATAAATATAACTGATGTTAGTCATACTGTAGTACCATACTACCATGATATTACCTCTCGATGTACTGTAAGGTAGCTTCTTTTGACTGTGTGTGTGTGTGTGTGTGTGTGTGTGTGTGTGTGTGTGTGTGTGTGTGTGTGTGTGTGTGTGTGTGTGTGTGTGTGTGTGTGTGTGTGTGTGTGTGTGTGTGTGTGTGTGTGTGTGTGTGTGTGTGTGTGTGTGTGTGTGTGTGTGTGTGTGTGTGTGTGTGTGTGTGTGTGTGTGTGTGTGTGTGTGTGTGTGTGTTTCCTCGCAGGTTCATCTTCGAGGACTACACCCCGACCAACTTTGACACGTTTCCTGCCGCCATCATGACCGTCTTTCAGGTGTGGAAGTTAAAAACACCTGAAGATGTTTTGCTCTGTAATTAACACATTTTAATGACAGTGATTAATGATGCACAAGCATCCAGGATTGGAGGACAGTTTCTGTTAAATATACGTGTCTTAAAAACAAAATGTAAGTACAGTTGTAGAAAAAGTGGTTTCAAAGCAATATTTATTATATAAAACAGCCCTCGAGTCCCCGATTGACCAACTAGCATGTCAAATATAACATATATCAAAACAGGCTATTTTATGTGTGTGTGTGTGTGTGTGTGTGTGTGTGTGTGTGTGTGTGTGTGTGTGTGTGTGTGTGTGTGTGTGTGTGTGTGTGTGTGTGTGTGTGTGTGTGTGTGTGTGTGTGTGTGTGTGTGTGTGTGTGTGTGTGTGTGTGTGTGTGTGTGTGTGTGTGTGTGTGTGTGTGTGTGTGTGTGTGTGTGTGTGTGTGTGTGTGTGTGTGTGTGTGTGTGTAGATCCTCACTGGAGAGGACTGGAACGAGGTGATGTATAACGGGATTCGCTCTCAGGGAGGAGTGAAGTCCGGCATGTGGTCCTCCATCTACTTCATCGTGCTCACACTGTTTGGAAACTGTATCCTGCCAGCCACATAGACTTTAATGATCTCACATCCACAGGGAAGTTTGTTCTGATCTTAACCCGTAGCATCTGCAGATTTAATCCATGCCTGATATATAGCTTTAAGATGAATTGTGATTTATTTTCTGCCCTCTTGACTTCAAGTGAGCTGGAAAGGCTTTTTGTAAAACTGTAATAGACATTTCTCTTCATACAGGGGTTAGTGTTTGAACTTATCACTTATCGAGTGTCAGTGTTGAGTCAGTCTGTATTTCAAGGGTTCTCTGGTTGCACTTTGCTGAGTCCTGAACGTGTGAACAGACACTCTGCTGAATGTGTTCTTGGCCATCGCTGTGGATAACCTCGCCAACGCACAAGAACTCACCAAGGTAATACAAAGTGCTCTGATTCTGTTATTAACCCACTCCAGCGTGTCCAGCCCTGGCTCTCGTCTCCATGATGATTCTGTGTCATTATTTAAACTCACAGATGTTCAGTCACTTGTCGTAGCAACTTAAAATCAGCTGCTGTCGAGAGAAAATCACGAGTTAAGCAAAGAAACACAATATCGAAATAAAGTCTTTTAAGATCTTTTTTTAAAACACCTGAAAGGATTACTACTTAGTTAAACATTTAATTTCACTTTATTAAACTTTAATACCATTTACAATGAAATGACTGCACATATTTTATTCCATTCAATTTCAATTTTACTTTTATGTTTGCACCACGACACCAAGTCAAATCCCTCGTACGTGTCAACCTACCTGGTGATAAACCTGTTTCTGATTCTAAAGTGACGGGACGGGAAGTAATGAAGTATAACGGTACGTCCACTCGGTTCCGTCGCGTGCTTCAACGCAGACGCTTCCCATTCACTTTGAATGGGGTGACGTCTCGCTTTGCCGAACTGCATTGTGGTTGCTCGCTTCCAAAGTTGAGAGAAGTTCAACCTTTCAAGCGTCGACGGAAGCGCCAGCCAATCAAATCATAAGCCAGTACAAGCGCTAGCCAATCAAACCGCGTGCTTGTGTGTGATTGGTTTTGATTGGTTGTTAGTCGTGCAGCAGACACGCCCACCGGCAAGCTTCAACGCAACGGAACCGTGTGGACGTACCGTAAGAGTACAAAAAGAGGCACAAACCACCTGTTTAACAAACGTCCATCTAGGATGAATAAAATCAAATAGTCCCACTTAGGGTTTTATCAGTACCAGCATTCATCGATACTCTTTATTGATACTGCTCTCCATAATTTAAAAGGAGCACCACAACACCAAATGAAATTCCTCGTGCGTGTCGACCTACCTGTTAATAAACCTGATTCTTATAATTGCCATAACACACTTTTGTCCTCTTTTTGATCAGGATGAAGAGGAGGCGGAGGCGGCATTTAATCAGAAACACGCTCTGCAGAAAGCGAAGGAAGTCGGGCCGCTGTCCTCCTTCATGTCCTCAGAGTAAGTCCTTCTTTTATCTCCTTTTCTCCCTGCCTTACCTCCTCCTTCCTTCTGTGGTGGAAATTCCACACTTAATCACCTTCTAGTAAGAAAAGAACAAATAGACAAGCTTAAACCAAAGTTGTGTTATTTAAAGGTCACCTATTATGCAAACTCCACTTCTTCATGTCTCTTCTACATCAACATGTGTCCCCTCTGTGGAAAGAGACTCTGAAAGTTTCAGGAACAAAGATTCTCTCTCTTTTTCTCATTTCTATAAAAACCTGTCTGAAAATGAGCTGATCAGATTTTGGCCACTTTATGATGTCATAACGATTTTTGGGCTTGTGTAACCATTAGCCAATCAGCAACCAAGGTAACCCCCACCCCCCCCTTATCACCTGAATCTCTCTCCTAGAGCACCATTGAATTCTTTGTAACCAAATGTCTCTCAGAGGGGCGTGGGGAGGGGCTCCTTATTTTCATCTAAAGTAACAGACAGAGAATCAGCACTTTGGAAACAGGGCTGAAACAGAGGGGATTATGGGTAATGCTGCAATGATCTGTTTGGTGCTTCAACCAATCAGAGACAGGCTCTGGATATATCTGAGACCTGTGATATATTGATGAGAAACTGTATAATAGGAGACCTTTAATAAAGAGTTATAGCATTTAACAGAATCAATATGTTCCCAGCTGGAAGGACAGATAACCTGCACCAATGTGTGCTAAAGAAATCTGAGCCAGTTACACAGAAAAACAATGACTTCATTTAGGGAAGAGTCTCAGATACATAGTGATGACATTACAGGGTACTGAAGATTGGTGGCTGGACATAGGGTTAAACTTTGACATGTTAATTATAAACCGTATGATAATCAACGCGAGAACAGAAGGTGGCTAGTCTTCTGTATTAAAGGTGTGATAACAGCCTGGGAGTGACAGGTTTACACAGAAGTGAAAACTGTGAGAAAATCAACCAGAAGTTCATATATTTAATGAAATGACACTTATGATACATTTCTACGCTGCCTCCCTCCTCGTCTATTTAGGACTGACCTGCACAGATTTAGATTTCCACGTGATGCAGAGCAGCTTTGAGAGGATGCTGAAGGTCAACCTGCTGATGATCAGTGTGTGAGAGTGATTGATGTTAAGTGAGAGGTTTTCTCTATGGCCTCTGTTCCAAATTGAGGTCTCCATGGTTACTGTTTCCACTTTGGAGCGGGAGGAGTTTAGGATGTTGTCATAGATGAGAGTAACACATACTACGGTTTCTTTGCTTCCTCTACAGAAAAAAGGACAGTGAAAGAAACTCAGAAATCTCAGTTTCCGTATAAGCTGCTGCCTGACACTCGTCCAGTCATCCATTATTTCAATTAAACTATAAATCTACGCAGATCATCGATGTCCAGTGATCGATGTCCAGTGACATGTTTCTACAGTTTGCCTCTCTGACCATCATAATTGGGCTTCTTGTAGATAAAAAAAGCGTTTTTTAAAAAAAAATGTATGTGATTGTTGAAAACTTCAGAATCTGTATTTACCGCCAATTCAAAAACAGCAAATGTTTTCCCTTCAAAAGTGTGTGTGGCCGTAGCTTCGCCCGGAAGTGACACATGTGTTACTCTCATCGATAGAGGCAAGGTTAGTGTCCTAATAAACATGGAGTGTCCATAGGAGTGAACCAACGAGGGAGAAATGAGGACAGTACTATGTAAAAATGGTCGCTACACAAACCGATAAGAGATAAGCATCCTAACCGCGGTGTAATCTGGTGAGGTATTATGGTCTACAAATAGATGGTATATTTCCTCATAAAATCCCCGTTATCAGCGTGATGTGCGCTAACAAGGCTGTTTATAATAATAACAATACATAACATACAAAGCAGCTCTAAACAGGGACTTTTCAGTTGTGATTTAGGCCCCGGCCACACGAGGACGAAAATGGTGGTTTGCGTAACTGTTTAGTGTCATATAGACCGTTCGGCCACACGAGGACGACCGAATGTGACAGTAAACAACTGCGGAAACGATAACGGGTCCCAAGGTGGATACAACGGCATACGCAACGCTCTGGGGGGTCCAACGGCTCCGTGTGTGCGCCCTCATTTTCTGATAATGATGACGCAATAGCCCCGCCTCTCTCCACCTCTGCTGCTCACCCCCGCGTCAAAGTAAACTGCACACTGAATTCAGATTATTTATCTTTCTCTCGATATGGACATAAACGCGAGTGAAGTCTAATCTGACAGGACGGAGACACGCAGCTCTGCTCACCTGCAGCTCCTCCCGCTGTGATGCAGCGGTGAATGGAGTAAAACACACACTTCAGTCAGATCATCACCCTTAGCTATTTTAATTACCTCTCAAACTACCTACACTAGTTATAAATATGTTTATTTTTACTGTCGGGTCACTCATTACTGGATCAGCTGCTGCATGAGACATACACTGACGCTGTCCGAAGAGAGGGAGGAAAAAGAGAGGCTCCATGTATTATATTATTATATTATATAGAGTCGTTATTCATTTGTTTTAAAGCTCAATAAATAGCAAAGAAGACTTTTGAACGGCACTTTTATAATTTTGTCCGGACTGGCGAAAAACTGCCCGGTTCCCTCGGCCCCCACCGCGGAGAATAAACAGAAGGACAACCATGACAACCATGCTTCTTCGCTGCTTTAATGAAGGAAGTTACAGCGCCACCTACAGGCTCCTGCATATGTACTGCAGCTTATCCAGCGGTTGGAGCTAAACGGAACTGTCTCGTGTGTACAGACACTATCCGGTAAACATTGCGTGTGGACCATAGACTGTATATAAAGGTGTAGACGGAAGCTTTTTTGAGATTGCGTTAATCCTATGCGTTTAGCCGTATGCGTCCTCGTGTGGCCGGGGCCTTACGCCCCGTCCACACACAGGCATGAAAAAAATCTTGAAAAATCTTGGAGCTGGGCGTGTCCGAAGCTTGGCGAATTTTTGCGAGCAACGCGACCAACAACCAATCACATGAATCTCCCGCCCCCGACATACAAAGCAATAGCAATGTTAAAACGAAGTAAACTGGATATAAACTCCCCAAACAGGCGAAAACCTACCAGTTTCACCCACTGTCTCTGCCACCTCCCTCCATGCCTGTTTCCTCCGGTTTGTATCCCGGTAAATAGTTCTGGTCGTAAAGAACTGGGTGATTTGCTAGCGTAATTTCTCGTTTGGAATATGAGGAAATGAACTGCGGTCTGGCTCTCCCAGCTAGAACGCGGTTTGATTGGCTAGCGCTTGTACTGGCGGGATTTGCATAAACGGGATTTGATTGGCTGATGCCAGCTTCGAAAGCATCGGGAGCATCAAAAGTTGAACATTGCTCAACTTTTGATGCTCACGATGCTTGCAAAGCCATGCTCCGCTCCCCACAATGCAGTTTCGGCGAAGATTAAAAATCTTCTACGTCACCCCATTCAAGTGAATGGGCGAAGCTTTGAAAGATTTTTTTCATGCCTGTGTGTGGACGGGCCGTTAGACATGGTGAGAGTGTCGCTGATTTCTGTGGATTATAACCTGAAGGACTTCACTCGTTCTGTTAAACTGACTTTAGCAGTTAGCTTTTCAAACATATGTAATGTGGTCCTGGGGGGCGTCTTGCTGGCCTTGCTGGTGCACAGTGTCAGGAAAACTCATTGTTGTTATGTCAAGTTGTTACAGACGTGTTAAGCTATCTGTCGTTGCCAGAAAACTTGATGTAGTTGCTCCCTTTCCAAAGAGATGGTCTGTAAACCCAGGCACTGAAATCTTCCTTAGGTTAGAGGTTCAAGGTTCTTTATTTGTCATACGAACATAGCTACAGTGTAGTTATGTCGATGAAAATCTTAGGTCACAGGCTTCTCCAACAGTGCAACACAATAATACAGATAAAAAGAAACATATAGTCCAAGTAAATATTAAAAAGTAAATACAAAAAGAAAAATAGTTTAAAAAAGTGAAATAGTGAAATGAGAGTCTATATGCAAGCTATTGGAGTGATCCATTAGATAAATAGATAAATAACTTCTAAGTAGCAGATGAATGTTATGGATGTGGTTTCAGCAGTTCAGGTGTTTAACAGTCTAATTGCCTGTGGAATGAAACTGTCTCTGAATCTGGTGGTTTTTGTCCTTAGAGTGGCTCGATCACTTTTGTTTTGATTAGTTCTTTTTGAACGGATCTTCGGGGAATTGGAGCTCACTTTGTCCACAGGCTGCTTTGTTTACTGTGATGAGAACGTTGCTTTTGCGCCCGTACAAACAACAGTTACCTTTATAACATTCATATTATTCTGGATTCAGCAGAGTGTGTGCAGGCTTTGATCTGTTCTGTTCTCACTGGTGGAATATGTTCATAACGTGACCTTGTCTTTTCAACACTCAGGTCCTCAGGTTTGCAGAGTAGATTGTGTTTTCTTACTCGGGGATTGATTGCAAAGTGCCTGATCGTACTGAAGGTGTTTGAAGTGCATGTGCATGCAGCAGAGTGGGACTCTGTGTGCTCGCTGTGTGTGTGAAGAAACAAGCATTTTGTTGCATGGGCATGTGGAAGAATTCACATTTTTATCACCGTGGCGTTTTGTACCTTCTTGCTCTGTGTCTTTCTTTCTTTACCTTATCATGTAGACATCAAATATGATAAGATGCGATGTATTGATTAGAGTCAGGTTTTGTAGCAGCAACAGAATAAGACGGAAACACATTAAACTCTGAACCCATGACGCCTACTGCCTGAATTTGCTTTATGTGGACCTAATCATCTTCTTTACAGACAGACTTTGTTTTTATTCTGACTTTTTTTTCTGACTTATTCTGAAAACCCTGACTATCTAAAATATATATTTTTTAAATAATAAGAATTTAAAAAAAGATCGAGATACCGACTCTTTTTCAAAGTTTTCAAAATTCAGAACTTTTTTTCTCAAAATTCAGATTTTTTGAAAATATCTGACTTCTTTTAACAATTCTCAAATGTTTCTGAAAATTCTCACTATTTTCAAATTTCAGATTCTTCAATTATTTTTGCGATATTTACAAATGTCTGAATTTCATACAAATTATGACTTTTTTTTTATCAAATTCGTAATTTTCAAATTTCAGTCTTTTTTTCCTTATCCTGACTTTTTCTCAGAATTCTCATTACATATATACAGATATGTTTAAGGGTTAAACGGATATACTTTTAAACGTGCAGGAACCACAGTGGTGAAAGTCCTGTTTGCAAATATCCCCAATATTAGTGTTCAGAGCAGAAGGGAAGCTCTGCAGTCTCCTGTCAGAAAGCATCAGACGGGAATAACACCAGACTCTGAATCAGACTCTGAACTTTAGGGTCAGCTGTGAAACCCCGACTGACCTGACCCCTGTTGACCTCTGAGAAACTTGCATGACAGCATTAAAAGAAAAAGAGATGCAGCATGCGGGAGACTGGTTTCACTTTGAGAACGCATGCATACGATCAGCATGACCAAGGGAAGAAAAACACACCTTACACACATGCCTGCTTTTCAGTACAAGACGTGTACAGTTTTTCTTCCAACCCTCGTCCCAAATGCTGTTGGAATATCGTAAAAGTAATACAGGGCTCAACAATAACGATTGCAAGAAAGCCTGAAATTGTTCCTTATATTCCAGACGGGCATGAGAAATATCTGCGTGTTTGAAGGATCAGAGATGATTGACTTGAGGTCTTGACTTGAGGTCTGTCATTTGTATGCAATCTTAATTTTGTAAAGTAACAAAATATGTAAAAATAAATGTAGTAATATTTTCCCCCAATGTCTCTTGAGTGCAGAAAGTGCGGGACACCGAATAAATGTGAATTCTGAAAAAAAAAGTGAGGATTATTAAAAAGCGAATTTGAGAAAAAAGTCAGAATTTTTAAGGAAAGAAGTCAGAAATGTGAAAAAGTGATAATTTTGAAGAAATCGAGAATATTGAAAAAAGTGATAATTTTGAATACGTGAGAGTTTTGGAAAGAAAGTGATAATTTTGAAAAAAGTGATAATTTTGGGAAAAAAGAGAATATTAAAAAAAAGTGAGCATTTTGAAAAAAAAGTGAGAATTTTGAAAAAAAGTGATAATTAAAAAAAAAGTGATAATTTTGGGGGGAAAGTGAGACTATTTAAAAAAGTGAGCATTTTCAACAAAAAGTGAGAATTTTGAAGAAATCGAGAATATTGAAAAAAAAGTCAGAATTGAAAAAAAAGTACAAACTTCATCCTTTAAAAAAAAGTGAGAATTATGAAAACATTTCAGACTTTTAAGATTTATTTTTGAACTGCTAATAAATAAAAATGACTTGTAAGGGCAAGTTAAATTGGACAGGTGGATTTTTGACGCATTTGACCAATCAGGCGAGTAAAAAAACACATTAATGTTGACCCCTGTAATATCTTGATTCTCTGCACATGCATTCCTTTAGCTCTGTTAGCATGTCTTATGAATGCTGTGTTTGCTCTGAGGAGAGGGCGGTGTGCAGAGCTGCATCCCACTGTGCTGGTTCTGTTTCAAAGGGTTTTTCTAAAATATATTTATCTACTTTTTTCCCGTGTTTGCTGACGGAGCCCATCTCTGTGTTTTTCTACCTGTGCCCATACTGTAGTAACACTGTCTTCCTATCAATGTTGTTCTAACTGTTGATGTTTATTAATGTTGTTTCCAATACTGCTACCATCTCGTTTGTCAATGTGCCGCCTGGCTCCAGTGGAGGCACACAGCAAAGCATCGAGAGACCCTCAAATTCATACTTTATTCACGACAAATGTCTCAACAAGGTGGAAATATAAGGTCGCAACATCAAACATGATCTTATAACTGAATGCTACGGGGGCTGATGGGTGCAAGACGTGCTTCAACGGCCAAAACTCTTCCATACAAAAGCAAAGACAAACAGACTCAAAGACAGTGGCCGTTTCTCAATCACGAGGATGCTTGCTTGGTAGCACATGTCTTCCGAGTCACTTCCTTCAGAAGCTAGGCAAGCATCCTTCCTGGCATTTGGAAAACGAAGAGTGGAACAGGCCAGAGCCCTAGAGAGATAAGGCTAGCAAGTGTACAGGTGTGCGTCCTATGAGAGGCCCCGCCTTACATTTTCCGCCACAGATTTGGGGAAATTGGTCCATGCGCAAAGCATTGTGGGGATTTGAAGGACGCGAAGTCTACCCATGTGCAGCCTCGAAATTACCACCAAACCAAGGACGCGGCCTCGGTGGAATTCCAAGTATGCTGGAGATTGGAACAGTCCTTCGGCGGCACTCGATGACGTAGCATCCTTGAAATATTGGCTTGGAAGCCAGTTTCCTCGAGATTGAGAAACGGCCTGTTTCTTCCCCAGAGCGATCATGAATTATTTCCTGCACTTTATTTTGTTATTATTTTATGTATGTATGAGTGCTGCGTGTCTTTGTTGTATGTTGTCTACTCTGAATGTTTCGACGGCACCTCAAAAGGAGTAACTTTACTCTTCTTGTTGTACTTGTATATTGCCAATAAATGCTTCTAATGTAATTCTAATATTATCACGAGGAGAAACATGCTGCGCTTTCAAAAACAATGCAAATATAAAATCACAAATGTGCCGAAACTAATGCAAATGAAGAAACATCCGCACCAGCTTTGAGTTTCAAGAAAAGCACTCTATAAATAAAATGCATTATTATTATTAACACATACGCAGAGTTTCTAAAAAGCGCTGCATAAATGAAACGCTGCAAATACAAAAAAACAGTTGGAGTGTTTCTCAATGTCAAGGAAGGATGCTCCAGAGCCACTATTTCAAGGATGCTACGTCATCGAGTCCCGCTGAAGGACTGTTCCAATGTCCAGCATGCTTGGAATTCTACCGAGCCCGGCGTACTTCGTAGCGAGACATTTCGAGGCTGCACATGTGTAGACTCTGCGGTCTTAAAATCCCCACAATGCTTTGCGCACGGACCAATTTCCCCAAATCTGTGGTGGAAAATGTAAGGCGGGGCCTTTCATATGACACACACCTGCACACTTGCTCGCCTGATCCACTCTTCGTTTTCCGAATGCCAGGAAGGATTCTTGCCTCGCTTCTCAAGGAAGTGGCTCGGAAGTAGGGGTTTCACAACTACTAATATTTACTAGTCGACACGTTTTTCAAAATAGTAGTCGACTAGTCTTTACGTCATAATAGAGACACACAAAGAGAGGTTTACAACTGTATTTTCTATTGGAACTCATACAGTAACATTAACCACTGCATTTTAATTTGTGTTACATGGCTGAGTAAATAACAAACACTGGACTCACCAAAAATCGACAGCAAAAAACTCTTGTTTACATAAATGCCACGTAAATCCAGTGCGCAACAGCGCATTGCGCAACACTTTATTCGCTGTCCTCCACGATAACGTCCAGCTTTCCATATTTTTGGTTTGAACACCAACGCATCGATATGTGAGGGAAGGAGGCTTGACCGCTTTCGGGTGACAGTGTTGCCTGCCAGGGAAAAAACCCTCTCACTCGGGGTGCTTGTGGCTGGAATAGCCAGGTAGCTCCTCGAAAGAGGGGGAAGCGGTGCACGTTTTCTGCCCACCACTCCAGTGGATTATCCATTGTGGGGATATGCGGTGTCCGCTGGCAGTAATCCCGTAGCTCATCATCCGCATCACTGTTGACCCGTGTTTTCTTGCAGTTCGTTTGCCTTGCAAACGAACAGCACCTCGTTTGCAGCACCTCGTTTACCTCCATTTTTTTCCACGACTAGTCAACTAGGGCCTACAGCGCCGACTAGTGGTAAAGGTAATCGACTAGTCGACTAGTCGATTAGTTGGTGAAACCCCTACTCGGAAGACATGTTCTACCAAGCAAGCGTCCTCGACATTGAGAAACACCCCTTGGTTAACTTTATAATCTCCGAGCTGTGTGCGTCACTTTTTAGTGTCCCCTGGTTTCCGTTGTGTTTTCAAATTGCAGCGATTTTTATATCTGCATAGTTTTTTAAACTGCAGCGTGTTTCTCCTAATGGTCCTAAAATAAAGTGCAGGAAATAATTCATGATGCTCTGGGGAAGAAACTGTCTTTTACCTCATTCACACCAACGCAACTTCGGTTCAAGCTCCGTGCTAGAGCTTTTCAGGTTCAGAACCAGTTCTTTGGTTTAGCTCCGGCTCTTTTCACACTCCGAACCGGCCCTGAAACACCGTTGGTGTGAATGAGGTACATGAGTCTGTTTGTCTTTGCTTTTATATGAAATAGTTTTGGCGGTTGAAGCACGTTTTGAACCTGTCAGCCACCGTAGAATTCAGTTATAATTGTGTTTCCCCTAATGGAAGAGTTTCAGAGCGTTGTAATGGGTTTGCACCTGTCGGCCACCGCAGAATACGATACAAATGATGCATTTTGTAGTCTATTAAAGCACCTTTACCTTTCAACCACATGGCATTATCAGCCTGTAATGAGTTGTGGTGTTTGGGTTTATCTTCACGGATCTTTTGCTGTGTGTCTCCTGTTCTGTTTTGTCTCTGCTCACAAAAGCACTAATGTCTTGTTTTCAACCAATCGCTCATTGATAACACGGATCACACAAGAGTCCTCGCCCCAGTAAGTATCTCTGTCGCTCAGCCTGATTCACATTCTGTCCTGTACCTCCAAACCTCATTTTATTCCACTTTTCTTTCTATCTCTCCCACTGGTTTCGCTCTGCATCTTACTCCTTTTGTTATCACAGTCTCACAACAACTCCTGGCTTGCTTAATTTATCACTTTACATCTCCATCGATCCAGTGATTTGTTATTGTTGATTTGAAACAGCTCCTAAAGTTGAGCATCAGACAAAAGCATTGTTAGCACACGTACTGTGATATTGTTTTCTTTGGTTTTAATTTGCATATTTCATTGTATTTTATCAAATGAAAAAGGAACCTAGAAGAATTTAAATCAGTCGAAACAGATTCAGAAACTTTACTTTGAATCAAATGAGACTTTTGAGGATTCACAGCATGCAAATAAAGATGTTTTCCATAACAATACATAATAAAATATATAAATAAAAGATAAACCAGAGATAAAACCTTCTGTGTATTCAAGGGACAGTTCACCCTAAAATCAAAAGCACATATTTGTCCTCTTCCCTGTCTATTTATCAATATCCACTATTTGGTGTAAATAGCTGATTACGAAATTGGCTAACAAGTGTCTAAATGAGACTACTAAACGTCATCACGCCCAGCATTAGCCTCCTTTAGCTTAGCGGTGGTGACGTGAAGTCCTGTGACCGTGCTGTAGTTCCTTTATAGCCCAACATTAGCCACCTTTAGCTTAGCGGTGGTGACGTGAAGTCATGTGACCGTGCTGTGGTTCCTTTATAGCCCAACATTAGCCTCCTTTAGCTTAGCGGTGGTGACGTGAAGTCATGTGACCGTGCTGTAGTTCCTTTATAGCCCAACATTAGCCACCTTTAGCTTAGCGGTGGTGACGTGAAGTCATGTGACCGTGCTGTAGTTCCTTTATAGCCCAACATTAGCCACCTTTAGCTTAGCGGTGGTGACGTGAAGTCATGTGACCGTGCTGTGGTTCCTTTATAGCCCAACATTAGCCTCCTTTAGCTTAGCGGTGGTGACGTGAAGTCATGTGACCGTGCTGTAGTTCCTTTATAGCCCAACATTAGCCTCCTTTAGCTTAGCGGTGGTGACGTGAAGTCATGTGACCGTGCTGTGGTTCCTTTATAGGCCAACATTAGCCTCCTTTAGCTTAGCGGTGGTGACGTGAAGTCATGTGACCGTGCTGTAGTTCCTTTATAGCCCAACATTAGCCTCCTTTAGCTTAGCGGTGGTGACGTGAAGTCATGTGACCGTGCTGTAGTTCCTTTATAGGCCAACATTAGCCTCCTTTAGCTTAGCGGTGGTGACGTGAAGTCATGTGACCGTGCTGTAGTTCCTTTATAGCCCAACATTAGCCTCCTTTAGCTTAGCGGTGGTGACGTGAAGTCATGTGACCGTGCTGTAGTTCCTTTATAGGCCAACATTAGCCTCCTTTAGCTTAGCGTTGGTGACGTGAAGTCATGTGACCGTGCTGTAGTTCCTTTATAGCCCAACATTAGCCTCCTTTAGCTTAGCGGTGGTGACGTGAAGTCATGTGACCGTGCTGTAGTTCCTTTATAGCCCAACATTAGCCACCTTTAGCTTAGCGGTGGTGACGTGAAGTCATGTGACCGTGCTGTAGTTCCTTTATAGCCCAACATTAGCCACCTTTAGCTTAGCGGTGGTGACGTGAAGTCATGTGGCCGTGCTGTAGTTCCTTTATAGTCCAACATTAGCCTCCTTTAGCTTGGCGGTGGTGACGTGAAGTCATGTGACCGTGCTGTAGTTCCTTTATAGCCCAACATTAGCCACCTTTAGCTTAGCGGTGGTGACGTGAAGTCATGTGACCGTGCTGTAGTTCCTTTATAGCCCAACATTAGCCACCTTTAGCTTAGCGGTGGTGACGTGAAGTCATGTGACCGTGCTGTAGTTCCTTTATAGCCCAACATTAGCCACCTTTAGCTTAGCGGTGGTGACGTGAAGTCATGTGACCGTGCTGTAGTTCTTTTATAGCCCAACATTAGCCACCTTTAGCTTAGCGGTGGTGACGTGAAGTCATGTGACCGTGCTGTAGTTCCTTTATAGCCCAACATTAGCCTCCTTTAGCTTAGCGGTGGTGACGTGAAGTCATGTGACCGTGCTGTAGTTCCTTTATAGCCCAACATTAGCCTCCTTTAGCTTAGCGGTGGTGACGTGAAGTCATGTGACCGTGCTGTGGTTCCTTTATAGGCCAACATTAGCCTCCTTTAGCTTAGCGGTGGTGACGTGAAGTCATGTGACCGTGCTGTAGTTCCTTTATAGCCCAACATTAGCCTCCTTTAGTTTAGCGGTGGTGACGTGAAGTCATGTGACCGTGCTGTAGTTCCTTTATAGCCCAACATTAGCCGCCTTTAGCTTAGCGGTGGTGACGTGAAGTCATGTGACCGTGCTGTGGTTCCTTTATAGCCCAACATTAGCTTTTTACTTCAGAAATTCTATCTAGATTGATAAACAGCCCTAGAGGGGAGAGGAATAATATGTATTTTAAATTTCCGGGTGAACTGTCCATTGTAAATGTGTTGTTAATCATAAAATGTTTATTTTCTCTGATATGTGTTCCTCTTCTTCTTCTTTTTCTCAGTGGTAGCAGGAGGAGGCGGCCCTACCTCTACAGGAAGCGAGCGATCCACCGCAGCCGGCCCACCTACTCCTGCAGTCTGGAGGAGGGTCGTGGCCTCCCTCTCAACCCCTCTCACTGTTTCATGTCCAGGAGGGAGAGGAGGAAGAGGATGACCATGTCGGTGTGGGAGCAGAGGACCAGCCAGCTGAGGAGGCACCGACAGATGTCCAGTCGAGAGATATTGTTCAACAGCCAAAACGAGGAAAAGGACGGAAACCCAAACTCCAACGCTGCCCCTACTGGATGTCCACAGTCACTGCATCGAAAAACCATGGAGAACACACTTTCTGGGAGTTTAAAAAAAGACCCTTTAGCATCGCCGTCCAAAAACCCTGCTTCAAACTCCTCTGTGTCTCTGGACATGCCTTTGGATGCCACTCCTTCTACTGATAATCCCCCTTCTGAGGCACCTATTGCTAAACCTGAATCTGAAGCTGAATCTGTAACTGAGAGTGAAAAACTCACAGTCAATCCGACTCACAGCGAGCACCGGAGTCCCAGATTAAACGGCGAGCGACAACACAGAGCGGTGAAGAAGTTCAGACCTCCTGAAAACCTGGATTTGTTGACCCCCGAAATGGGAGGTCACGGAGGGGTCAAGGGTCGCAGGGGGAGGCATCACGGAGAGAATAAGAGTCAGGCGTCATCACCCGGGAACGGAAGCCAAACGGGGAGTCGATCGGCCAGCAGAGAGAGGAGGAAACATCCGGAGAGAGTGGAGGAGAAGGAGGTGGAGACCAAAATGGAGGAAAAAGAAGAGTGCAAACCTGAGGAGAGCAGGTGAGAGGATAGAATCAAATATATCTTTATTGACATCATACGAAATGTCTTTGGCAACTCTCACTGCATTAAAAAATAGACACAATACATAAATAAGAGTGGTAAAAGCAGAGGTAGTAGCGGTGACAGTGCAACGAGATAACATTCAATGTCAATGTGCATATTTACACTCCAGTCTAAATATATATTAGTAAATAGTTTCATTAATTTTAGGGTGAAGACTTTGTGAGTGTTAAGGTTAGGGTTAGCATAAGTCTCCAGGAAGTGTGTGTGTGTGTGTGTGTGTGTGTGTGTGTGTGTGTGTGTGTGTGTGTGTGTGTGTGTGTGTGTGTGTGTGTGTGTGTGTGTGTGTGTGTGTGTGTGTGTGTGTGTGTGTGTGTGTGTGTGTGTGTGTGTGTGTGTGTGTGTGTGTGTGTGTGTGTGTGTGTGTGTGTGTGTGTGTGTGTGTGTGTGTGTGTGTGTGTGTGTGTGTGTGTGTGTTATTTGGGGTTTTTAGAATTGCTAAACACGTTAAATGAAAGTCAAGAAAGAAAGGAATGTTTGAAGAAGAGATCCAAATTCCAAGTTGTTTTATTTACATTTGTAACATCCTTATATACAGACTCCTACATTAATATCCTTTACAACACACAATACAATTGTAGAAAAAATGGAAAATATTCAATTTGCAAGTTCCTCCGTTCAGATTTATCTACGGGACGTCACATTTATGTTCACTGCCATTGACTTAAAATTACCTCGGGATCTAAAAGAATTATACAAGACTTTAAAATAGATTTAATCACAGGACTTCGGGAATACCCAAGAGAAAGTTACAGTCCAAGGTTAAGAGAATAACAAAGATATATTCACACAGGTCGTCGAATGGTAATTGGAATACAATTTAGCATTTGTGGGTTAAAATGAAACCGTAAGAGTTATTATGTAGATCCTCCTTTAATGAATGAATCCATGTTCAAGCATCAATTTTCATTTGTTCCGTTCATGGTACGCACAACTTAATGTATGACAATTATTTACAAAACATGTCTCTATAAACACACCGTACCCGAAAAGGAGCAGGGAGAAGAAAATAATCTGATAGGACCTGCCCCTTTCTCCAACAAAAATATAAATAGATGATCTGTCCTTCATATTTTCTTATTCACAGCCAATCATAACGGTATCGTAGGAAAATAAGAGAAACACAAAAACGTCCAAAAAATACTTAGTTCCCATTTGACAGTTAACGGAAAGAAACAAAATAAAAATACAATGATAGTGGTTCCTGTAGCTTTTGGACTATACAACCACCAATTAACAGCACCGACCCAAGTGTTATAATATCACTGTCCTTATGTCTGTATCTTAAATAGTTTCTCTCTGTATTTCCAGTCTGGGTGAAGTAGAACACACTGACCCACAGGAGAGTCAGATCCACATCGGGGACACGGAGGAAACTCCTCAGAAATCAGATCCAGATCCTCCCGTCGTCCCAGAGAAAAACGAAGAAGAGACTGAGAAGGAGAAATGTCCGCTTAGCTCCAGTGTGATCATCGAGGTTCCCAACGCTCAGTCCTGCCTGGAGCTCTCCACCATCACAGGTACCAGTATGTAGTGTCTCTTCTTTAAAGAGTCCTCTCCTGCTGATGTTCAGGTGTATATCAGTATGTAGTGTCTCTACTTTAAAGAGTCCTCTCCTGCTGATGTTCAGGTGTATATCAGTATGTAGTGTCTCTACTTTAAAGAGTCCTCTCCTGCTGATGTTCAGGTGTATATCAGTATGTAGTGTCTCTACTTTAAAGAGTCCTCTCCTGCTGATGTTCAGGTGTATATCAGTATGTAGTGTCTCTACTTTAAAGAGTCCTCTCCAGCTGATGTTCAGGTGTATATCAGTATGTAGTGTCTCTGCTTTAAAGAGTCCTCTCCTGCTGATGTTCAGGTGTATATCAGTATGTAGTGTCTCTGCTTTAAAGAGTCCTCTCCTGCTGATGTTCAGGTGTATATCAGCATGTAGTGTCTCTACTTTAAAGAGTCCTCTCCTGCTGATGTGCAGGTGTATATCAGTATCTAGTGTCTCTACTTTAAAGAGTCCTCTCCTGCTGATGTTCAGGTGTATATCAGTATGTAGTGTCTCTACTTTAAAGAGTCCTCTCCTGCTGATGTTCAGGCGTATATCAGTATGTAGTGTCTCTACTTTAAAGAGTCCTCTCCTGCTGATGTTCAGGTGTATATCAGTATGTAGTGTCTGTACTTTAAAGAGTCCTCTCCTGCTGATGTTCAGGTGTATATCAGTATGTAGTGTCTCTACTTTAAAGAGTCCTCTCCTGCTGATGTTCAGGCGTATATCAGTATGTAGTGTCTCTACTTTAAAGAGTCCTCTCCTGCTGATGTTCAGGTGTATATCAGTATGTAGTGTCTCTACTTTAAAGAGTCCTCTCCTGCTGATGTTCAGGTGTATATCAGTATGTAGTGTCTCTACTTTAAAGAGTCCTCTGCTGCTGATGTTCAGGTGTATATCAGTATGTAGTGTCTCTACTTTAAAGAGTCCTCTCCTGCTGATATTCAGGTGTATATCAGTATGTAGTGTCTCTACTTTAAAGAGTCCTCTCCTGCTGATGTTCAAGTGTATATCAGTATGTAGTGTCTCTACTTTAAAGAGTCCTCTCCTGCTGATGTTCAGGTGTATATCAGTATGTAGTGTTTCTACTTTAAAGAGTCCTCTCCTGCTGATGTTCAGGTGTATATCAGTATGTAGTGTCTCTACTTTAAAGAGTCCTCTCCTGCTGATGTTCAGGTGTATATCAGTATGTTCTTCTCTACTTTAAAGAGTCCTCTCCTGCTGATGTTCAGGTGTATATCAGTATGTAGTGTCTCTACTTTAAAGAGTCCTCTCCTGCTGATGTTCAGGTGTATATCAGTATGTTCTTCTCTACTTTAAAGAGTCCTCTCCTGCTGATGTTCAGGTGTATATCAGTATGTTCTTCTCTACTTTAAAGAGTCCTCTCCTGCTGATGTTCAGGTGTATATCAGTGTGTAGTGTCTCTACTTTAAAGAGTCCTCTCCTGCTGATGTTCAGGTGTATATCAGTATGTAGTGTCTCTACTTTAAAGAGTCCTCCCCTGCTGATGTTCGGGTGTATATCAGTATTGTTCTTTTAAGTGTAGGCCTATGGAGAAAAGTATCTTTTCACTGTACCACCTCCTCCTCACCTCCTTGCCCCCCCCCCCCTGATCTTCCTCCAGTGAAGAGGAAGGACCCTGACTGTAAATCAGAGAAGGAGGAGGAAGAGGAGTCGAAGCCGGCTGTGACTCCAGACAGCATGTTCATCTTCAAACCTGACAACCCGTACGTTTATCCACGGGTACACACTTATAACACCAAGGGAATACGAATGATTATAGTCCACATAGAACATGTATACCCCCCCCCCCCCCCCCCCCCCTCTTGTCTCCACAGGGTGCGTCGGGTCTGTCACTACGTGGTGAATCTGCGTTACTTTGAGACGTGCATCCTGCTGGTGATAGCAGCTAGCAGCATAGCATTAGCTGCTGAAGACCCTGTAGCCACCTCCTCCAACTGGAACAAGGTGTGTGTGTGTGTGTGTGTGTGTGTGTGTGTGTGTGTGTGTGTGTGTGTGTGTGTGTGTGTGTGTGTGTGTGTGTGTGTGTGTGTGTGTGTGTGTGTGTGTGTGTGTGTGTGTGTGTGTGTGTGTGTGTGTGTGTGTGTGTGTGTGTGTGTGTGTGTGTGTGTGTGTGTGTGTGTGTGTGTGTGTGTGTGTGTGTGTGTGTGTGTGTGTGTGTGTGTGTGTGTGTGTGTGTGTGAGAAAATGTCTGCTTTACCAGCGCTCCCAAACCTTTTTTGCGCCACAAACTAGTTTCATGTAACACAATATTCTCAAGGACTGGCCTTCACAGTATGGGGGGATACAGGGTTGAAGTGCTGCCGTGACGCCGCTCTGGCACTTTTCCATCATTTGCAAACACAACGCCTTCCACATGCACCGTGTGTGTGCTCAAATCAAGTTTTGTAGACGTAGAAGCCACTTACAGCTGTGTCCTTAGTAGAAAGTAGTTTAATTTCAAGTGAAGTGATGACAAACACCCAATCCAATTCGGAATATATCTGTCCTGTCCTCCGTAAGCATCAGGCTTCAGTCTACATTTTATGAACTCTGCTGCTGAAATATCATGATCAAAATATCTTCTTGAAACGAGTACTGTTGTACGAGAGACAAATAAAAGGCCATCAAACACGGAGCTCAGCAGAGAGAAGTGTCCCGTGACTGAGACGAGCATCTCGATCCATGGCAGGGGTGTCCAAACTACGGTCCGGGGGCCAAATGCGGCCCGCGGACCATTTTGAATCGGCCCTCAGCAAATTCAAAAAGTATAATGGAATACGGCCCACTAATGAAACTTGTGCTTGTCTTATATTGTACTTCTTAAATGTAGAAATATATCACACAGTAGTATTCACCTATACGCCCACTTTTCAAATAAATTCAGTCAATTAAAGTTGGAAACATTTTCTAACATATCTTAGTTGATGAGAAATAAGCCCATTGACTTATTTCCATAACAAGCTTGAAATACACCCTTCATAATTCTCCTTATTATAATCACTCTGAGGGATGAGCTGCCAACACTCACAAGCATCACGTACCTACATTTGATTGATTTAGCTAACTTATAACTGAACTTATGAGGCGATATACCTCGAGTGAGCAGCCCAGCCCTTCGTATATTTTCCTGTATGTGGCCCTCTGTGAAAAAGGTTTGGACCCCCCATATCTACGGTGTTGACATGTGTCCAGAGACGCAGACGCACAGATGGATATATTCGGTCATTTTTTTAAATAAAACATCGTTCAGACTGATAATCATTGGGGACCACTGTGCGATACGATTTGTTTATCTGTGCCTTGGGTCTCATAGCTTTATCACTAAGTAGCTTCAAACATTTCCTTAAATTGTTTTGCGAAAGGACTCTAACGGCCCGTCCACACTACAGCTTCAAAAAAAGCTTGCCGGCGGGCGTGTCTGAAGCTCGACCAACGACCAATCACATGAATCTCCCGCCCCTGACACACAAGCAGCGGTTTGATTGGCTAGAGCTCGTACTGGCATATGATTTGATTGGCTGACGCTTCCACCGAAAGCTTCAGAAGATTCAAAAGTTGAACATTGCTCAACTTTTGCTGAAACGCCAGGAAAGCTCCGCTCTGCTACCCACAATTCAGTTCGGCGAAAAGCGAGGCAACGTGACGTCACCCCATTCAAAGTGAATGGGCAGACGCGTTGGAAACCGTTTTTGAAGCTGTCGAAGCTGAAGTGTGGACGGGCCGTTATGTGACTTGATGGGGGTGCAGTAACAATCACTAAAGCATGAAGACATTTCCGTATTAGACGAACTGAACCTGGAGGAAGTATCTGGTGTTTCCATATAGAGGAGAATATTTTATATTAAAGCTTAAAAGGAGATCCTTGAAAGCTCCACATGTCTTGATATCGAATCATCCACTTGAGGAACTTCACCTTATGTGAAATAAACGTTGTTATGATCTGCTTTATGCTACAGGAATCTGCTTTTCTTGTATATTTCTTTTTACTGTCTTTTTTCTTTTTAGGTTCTGCGGTATTTTGATTACGTGTTCACGGGAGTCTTCACGTTCGAGATGATTATAAAGGTGAGCGACTCAGTGAAGAAGAAGGTGATTTGATGAAAGAAATGGTGGTGACAAATATACAGTAGATGTTTCTTTATTTAGCAACCATTTTCAAGGTGGGGACATAAACGTTGCAACAAAACGAGGAACGAAAAGTCGATTTGGGCATTCCTGTTTAAGTTATTCAACATCTAGAGAAGTTTGAAGATTAGACAACTAAGTCTGATTACAAAGGAATAAGAAGCGGTGATGTTTGGCACATCATTCACGACTGTTTTGACCCATTAAAAGAAGCGTTGTGTCTTTCCAAGCCCTCAAATCCAGTTGTATTTATCTATACGTTGGATCCAAATAATTTAAATAAGTGCCAAAGAGCTCATATTAAGATGATGAACAGTTTACTTCTTTCTAACTTTCCTACAAACTTCCCCAGCTGTCGAAGCCAGGTTTATAATTCTGTTTTGTTGACATACTGTAGAGGTTTATGTGGGGGAAACTTCTGAATCAATAGGAGTCAGGACTCAGAGACACACGAGGAGAGCTGGAGCTTTGATGGCAAACACTGACGGTTTATTTGGAGTTACGGCCGGAGACATGTCACACACGGTTGGGATGCCAAAATCAATCCTGAAGAGCCCGCCTGCAGCTCCAGGTTTTAACTACACTGAACAAAAATATAAACGCAACACTTTTTTTTTTGCTCCCATTTTTCATGAGATGAACTCAAAGATCTAAAACATTTTCTTTATACACAAAATAACAATTTCTCTCAAATATTGTTCACAAATCTGAAAAAATGTGTGATAGTGAGCACTTCTCCTTTGACGAGATAATCAATCCCACCTCACAGGTGTGGCATATCAAGATGCTGATTAGACAGCATGATTATTGCACAGGTGTGCCTTAGGCTGGCCACAATAAAAGGCCACTCTGAAACGTGCAGTTTTGCTTTATTGGGGGGGTCTGGGGGGGTCCGAAAACCCTAGGGTTAAACCCTAACCCTAACATGTCACCCATTGAGCGTGTCTGGGATGCTCTTGATCGGCGTATACGACAGCGTGTTCCAGTTCCTGCCAATATCCAGCAACTTGGCACAGCCATTGAAGAGGACCAACAGTCTACAGGCCACAATCAACAACCTGATCAACTCTATGCCAAGGAGATGTGTTGCACTGCGTGAGGCAAATGGTGGTCACACCTGATACTGACTGGCTTTCGGACCCCCCCAGACCCCCCCAATAAAGGTTAGGGTTAGGGTTAGGGTAATGTTGTGAATCGAGTGGCCTGTGTTCGTCGTCCATAACATACGCCTGCCCATACCATAACCCCACCACCACCATGGACCACTCGATTCACAACATTACCCTAACCCTAATCCTAACCCTAACCCTACCCCTCACACCAGATACTGACTGGTTTTCGGACCCCCCCCAGACCCCCCCAATAAAGCAAAACTGCACGTTTCAGAGTGGCCTTTTATTGTGGCCAGCCTAAGGCACACCTGTGCAATAATCATGCTGTCTAATCAGCATCTTGATATGCCACCTGTGAGGTGGGATGGATTATCTCGGCAAAGGAGAAGTGCTCACTATCACAGATTTGTTCAGATTTGTGAACAATATTTGAGAGAAATTGTTATTTTGTGTATGTAGAAAATGTTTTAGATCTTTGAGTTCATCTCATGAAGAATGGGAGCAAAAACAAAAGTGTTGCGTTTATGTTTTTGTTCAGTGTAGTTCAGAGTGTAATAATCTACATTCTTCAATAGATAGACCAAACAGCTGAGGACACTGGATCACAGTTGTTGTCTCTTACGGCTCGGGGTCATCTACACCCCGGGAAGGATGTGTTCCAGGTGTCCCACAACAACATGTATACAGAATTATCCCCTGACAGTTTTAAAAATGTGTTCCACAATAAGTTTATTTACATTTTTAACATCCTTATATACAGACTTTTACATGAATATAAAGTATAACACACCATAAAATAGTTGTATGAATAAAAACATAGAAAACATTCAAATCAAGAAGTCTCCTCCTGTTTCAATCAAAGGTAAACAATACATGTATTTATTACAGAACATACTGATTAATGTACGAAGAAGAAGAAAGACCTACAAGCTTGTGTGATGGAAACTTCTGAAGCAATGGAGACGAAACTCAGAGACACAGGGAGAGCTGGAGCTTGATGTTATGAAGTTATGAAGTTAATTACGGTTTATATATCAGCCGGAGAATTGACAAGACATGTGCTGCAGACATGAGGTGACAGCGGTTGCTCGATTAGTGCAGACATGAGGTGACAGCGGTTGCTCGATTAGTGCAGACATGAGGTGACAGCGGTTGCTCGATTAGTGCAGACATGAGGTGACAGCGGTTGCTCGATTAGTGCAGACATGAGGTGACAGCGGTTGCTCGATTAGTGCAGACATGAGGTGACAGCGGTTGCTCGATTAGTGCAGAAATGAGGTGACAGTGGTTGCTCGATTAGTGCAGACATGAGGTGACAGCGGTTGCTCGATTAGTGCAGACATGAGGTGACAGCGGTTGCTCGATTAGTAAGTTTAAACTTAAACTTACTAATTCTGAAGATCTCTTCCGTAGTCGGAGGTTTGAACTAGTTCAGAGAGCATGATCAACCTTCTTCATTAACAAGGGCACTAAATGTAACTTAAACTGTCGTCCATGGCCCAAGAATGTACGCCTGTGGGACCTATACACCGATAAGAAGCGATAGACTGGGTTCATGGTTAGATACCTCAGCAAAATATTCCCCTTCAGCTTGGATCTGCGTTATTCCCGGAGATGTATGATTCCCTCGCACGCTGCGGGAAGACTTTTCTTAATTCCTAATCCTGTGTTTTCCTCAGATGATCGACCAGGGTCTTCTCCTCCACGACGGCTCGTACTTCAGAGACCTGTGGAACGTTCTGGACTTCATCGTGGTGGTGGGAGCGCTGGTGGCCTTCGCCCTCTCGTCAGTCACAGCTTTTAATATGAATACTAATCCATAATGCATTGACCATAAGTCTGAACATCAGGGTGTCTTTAAATCATTCTGCTGTTTCCCTACATGCTTAAATCCACGGGAAATGTTGTTTGACTTCATGCAGACATCTCGTCCATCTTGCTTCTTACTCTATGGGTGTTTCTCAATGTCGAGGACGCTTCCTTGGTAGGACACGTCCTTCCGAGTCAGTTGCTTCAGAAGCGAGGCAAGAATCCTTCCTAGCCTCCGAAAACGAAGAATTGTGGAACAGGCTAACAGGTGTGCGTCATATGTGAAGTGTGATTTGGAAAATTGGTCCGTGCGCAAAGCATTGTGGGGATTTTAAGACCTCGGAGTCTACACATGTGCAGCCACGGAATTTCCCGCAACAAAGTACGCCGGCCTCGGTAGAATTCCAAGCATTCTGGACATTGGAACAGTCCTTCGGCGGCACTGGATGACGTAGTATCCTTGAAATAGTGGCTCTGGAGCATCCTTCCTCGACATTGAGAAACACCCTATATGTGTGTTAATTCTACGGTGGCCCTGAAGGTCAAAACACAACGACAATTTCATTAAAAAACACAAGAAAGTTGACTAAAATACTTTAAAAACACGTGATATTTTTGCCAGACACAAAAAATAAAACCTGAAACAGTAATCATGTTTACTCAAAAACATCTGGGTATTTTTTTAATTGATCTTTTTGTATTATTTAGTTGTTTTGCGGTTTTTAAAACCCGTGTTGGTGTTTCCTTGAAATAGTTTTGAACATTTTAAAATGTGTTTTTTTATTTTAGTATTTATATTTCAGTTTTTTGTGTATATTTTGGATACATTTAAATACACACACATTTTTTGTTTTTTTGGATAAATATATTTTGTGTTTTTTGCAATGTTTGGCTTTTTAAAAGAAATGTCTTTAAACTGTTTGTGTGATTTGACGTCTTTGACCTCAATATAATGATTTTCTTTTTCAAAATGTTGACTTTCTTCTAAAAACGTTCTCTTGTGTTTTTCTACATGTTATCGTGATGCCTCTGTGGGATTGACCACCAGCAATGTGATGGGGTAAAACAAACAAAAACTCTTCCTCTCTTTGAACAAATACTCTAAACGTGTGTAACATAAGTAGAACATGCTGTGAATAAGATAGAAAAGAAGTTACGAGTTTCTAAAATGATGATATTGTGGTCTTTATGTGCAGAAGTAACAAAGGACGGGACATAAAGACCATCAAATCTCTGAGAGTTCTGCGAGTCCTCCGACCGCTGAAGACAATCAAGAGACTTCCCAAACTCAAGGTCAGAGTCCTTCTTTATGTCATTCTCACAGAAAGCCACGTGGGTTTTAGCTACGGAAATCTATAGCCAGAAGCTCCCGGGCGTGCTGCCAAGGAAGCGCAGTGTGGCTGATGTGAGGATACCAAACAACAGTAACTGTATTCCCAGACAGTTTCATAAAACAATCTGATTTCCTTCAAATGTTTCTAAATATTGGGGGTTACCGGCTGGATTACAATGTTAGTAAAAACTAAAAAGAGAATATTGGATTTGTTGTAAAAGGATCAGAAAGCTTCGAAAGCTTTTTTCTAAAAACATTCTCATTAAAATAATTTTAAATCGGACTTTTATCTCAAAATTCTGTAATTGTTCAAAACATTCTAACTTTTATTAAAAATCCTTATTTGTTTTCAAAAAAACTCACTACTTTCGCAAAATTCGGACTTTTTTTCAACACGCATTTTAAAAGGTTTTTCGCCTGCCGTCTGTCTGCAGACTTGTCAAAGCATTAATTCATGGTTTTTACTAAACGGTATCAGTATGTTGTTACTTCGGCATCATTTAGAAACGTGTATTACAATTTAATCACGGTAAAATGTGTTCATTTTGTTGTAGTTGTAGCTCCCGAGCCAGCGCGTCTTGTTTGAATGATGCGAGTAAACACAGCTGGCAGCAGCGGTGAAACTCGAGCGATTAGAGCGAAGTCGCGTCCGGTGTGAACGCAGCATTACATCGACCCCTGATAGATCTCGCGAGAATGTGTATAAATATAGATACATTTTCATAACAAAACAATGGGGTTGCTATAGCAATGGTAAATCATTGTTAATCATTATTGTGAGGAATAATTAACATTAACATGTGATCAGACAGTCCTTCACATACAGTAAATTAATATCTGATTATTATTAATAATAATATTATCATTAAAGGTGAACCGTGCAATTATGTTATTCAGGAAGTTTGTATCAAACAAGTAGCCCTTCGTATTACTCAGTACCCTTGAAGTAGCCCTCGGTGACAGAAAGGTTGGTGACCCCTGCTGTAAGGGAACGTAACACAGGGGATCTGGTGATAATGCAGTCTCTGCTTGGTTCTGCTTCTTTCAGCTGTAGTCTGTGCTCATGGGTTTCAGTGTACAGACTGACATGCTTCATTCATGCAGATCTCTCTCCCTCACCACGTGGTTTGATTTCCTCCTCCTCCTGCAGGCGGTGTTCGACTGCGTCGTGACGTCTCTGAAGAACGTCTTCAACATCCTCATCGTTTACAAACTGTTTATGTTTATCTTCGCTGTCATCGCCGTGCAGCTTTTCAAGGGAAGTTCTTCTTCTGCAGCGACAGCTCCAAGGACACGGAGAAGGACTGCCAGTAAATTATTCATTCATTTATTATCATTTTCTTCAGCGTACTTATTCATTTATTTCATTATTTACTTCATTTGCCTTTTTTTTTATTTGTTTCCATTTGTTTTGCATTTCTGAATTTTTCTTTTTGTTCTAATCTTTTGATACTTTTTTCTCTTCTCCCTCCTCCCCCTCTTCCTCATCCTCCTCCTCTTCCTCTTCCTCCTTTAGGGGTTTCTACATAGACTATGCGAAGGATAAGAAGGAGGTGAAGAGGAGGGAGTGGAGACGTCATGAGTTCCATTATGATAATGTGATCTGGGCTCTCCTGACTCTCTTCACTGTGTCCACGGGGGAAGGCTGGCCGCAGTGAGTCCCTGCAGACTGTGTGTTGGTGTACGGTGGCCCTGAAGGTCAAAACACAACGACTAGTTAACAAAACAACAAGATTTACTAAAATACTTACGAGCTTTTTACACATGACATTTCGCCGAACACACAAAAACATTGGGTATTTTTTCAATGGTTTTAAAACCTGTTTTTTTTGCTCAAAATTCTGACAAAAGAAAATCACTTTAAAAAATAGAAAAAATGTGTCTTTTAAAAATAAATCAATTTTTTTTTAATTTCATTCTTTCTGACTTATTTTCAAAGAAAGATTTTTTTCAAATTGTTGATTTGCTATTTTAAATTAAATTAAATTCTGACTATTTTCAAAATATATATAGATATATTTGTATTCTTACTTTTTTTCACATTCCAGATTATTTTGAAAATTCTCATTTTATAAAAAAAAATGTTTTTTAACTTTTTTGCAAATTGTTGTTGTGTTTTGACGATTATGACCTCCAAATAATCCTGACATATAATCCTCATCCGGACCCTTCAACAGAAGTTTCCCCGTACATCATTTCCCATTCTCACAGCTCTCATTAAATGAATGCACATTATAACATTATTAACTTTGGGCGTGATCTTACGTAATGCTCAAATCCTTCTTTGATGAAGGACATATTAAGAATATGATCAACTTAACTCAAGGTTTTGCCCCGTCGTTATTCCAAAATAGGATTAATCCAGTATTTCTCTGACAGTGCTTCTGGGTTTCTATCCTCCCATCCCTCGCTAATTGACAGCTTCTGTGGGAATTAAATAGCTAATTGACTTTTGATCTCCACCCCAGTAAACAAACTATTCATCGCTGCAAAAGTACACACTGAAAAACTGAAAAGTTGACATTAAGTTATGTTCAATTTACTACTACTACTGATAATAATAATAATAATAATAATAATAATAATAATAATAATGCATGTCATATATAAAGAGCCTTTCTTGGTGCTCAATACGCAAGTAAAGAAGAAAAATAACAACAATTTGTTGACATAATACATCTAATTAAAGTCAACGGTTCAGTTTTTCTCAGTGTGTGAAAGTCTACACTTGTTCATGAATTGAATCGGCATTACTTTGTGTGTGTGTTACAGTAAAATGAGTCCTCTTCTCGAGCTGTTAAAGCTTTTTTTATCAGTTTCTAGAGCTCTTATCAGCATTAGCATCCGTTAGCATTAGTTAGCATCAGTAGGTGGGAAGTAGTGGAGTACAAATACTTTGTTACTGTACTTAAGTACATTGTTCTGGTATCAGTACTTTACTCCACTACTTATTTTTCTGACGACTTTTTACTTTGATTTCTTACATTTTGAACCCAAATACCTGTACTTTCTACTTCTTACATGTTGAACACAAATACCTGTACTTTCTACTTCTTACATGTTGAACTCAAATACCTGTACTTTCTACTTCTTACATGTTGAACACAAATACCTGTACTTTCTACTTCTTACATTTTGAACACAAATACCTGTACTTTCTACTTCTTACATGTTGAACTCAAATACCTGTACTTTCTACTTCTTACATTTTGAACACAAATACCTGTACTTTCTACTTCTTACATGTTGAACTCAAATACCTGTACTTTCTACTTCTTACATGTTGAACACAAATACCTGTACTTTCTACTTCTTACATGTTGAACACAAATACCTGTACTTTCTACTTCTCTCATGTTGAACTCAAATACCTGTACTTTCTACTTCTTACATGTTGAACCCAAATACCTATACTTTCTACTTCTTACATGTTGAACTCAAATACCTGTACTTTCTACTTCTCACATGTTGAACACAAATACCTGTACTTTCTACTTCTTACATGTTGAACTCAAATACCTGTACTTTCTACTTCTTACATGTTGAACTCAAATACCTGTACTTTCTACTTCTCACATTTCCCAAACAGGCTGGTTCCTTTAGTCTGAATGTGTGTTTGGTGGCGTGATCATTATTATTTAGTCATATTGAGTCATTGCGTGCCTATTGATTTGAACACGATCCGTGTATCCATCATTTCCTGGTCTTCTCTAAAGAAGAGGGACCAATGGAAACGTTGTCATGTTGCCGTTGGTCACCATGGAAACATTCATTAGCTAACAATGACATTATTGTTCTATTAATATAAAGGGAGGTCAGGTACTCTTTAAAACAGCTGCTAGTTATGGGTACTTTTTACTGAAGTACATTTCAAAGCCTCTTTACTTTGACTTGAGTAAAGAAGTTTAGTCAGTACTTCTACTTTCACCAGAGTATTTTTAAACACGAGTATCTGTACTTCTACTTGAGTAGAGGATGTGGGTTCTTTTGCCATCTCTGGTTAGCATCCATTAGCATCAGTTAGCATCAGTTAGCATCCATTAGCAATCGGTTAGCATCAGTTAGCATCAGTTAGCATCAGTTAGCATCAGTTAGCATCAGTTAGCATGAGTTAGCATCAGTTAGCATCCATTAGCATCAGTTAGTATCAGTTAGCATGAGTTAGCATCAGTTAGCATCCATTAGCATCGGTTAGCATCAGTTAGCATCAGTTAGCATCAGTTAGCATCAGTTAGCATCAGTTAGCATCAGTTAGCATCAGTTAGCATGAGTTAGCATGGTGTCTCCTCTCTCTCCAGGGTCCTCCAGCACTCAGTGGACGTGACGGAGGAGGACAGAGGTCCGAGCCACGGCAACAGGATGGAGATGTCCATTTTCTATGTCATCTACTTCGTCGTCTTCCCTTTCTTCTTCGTCAACATCTTCGTGGCGCTCATCATCATCACTTTCCAGGAGCAGGGGGATAAGATGATGGAGGAGTGCAGCCTGGAGAAGAACGAGGTGAGGGACGATAAACCAAACCCTCTCTGAGCTGGCTTTGTCTCTGAATGTTTTTAACGACCCGTAAGCCTCTTATTGCAGATTTTTTAATTTCATTGTTCACACTCTGTCTCTCTTTTGCTTCCTCTTCTGTATTCTATTCTATTTTACATTTTTGGAAACCTCCAAGGAGGAATTATGTACTTTAATTTACTCTCGTTACAAATGTGGACAACCCAAAATGATCTGATAAATGTTTAAACAAGACGTACTTCCTTTACTTAAGAGCTAGGACAACTTAAGCTCTGTAATGACTTTGGCCCAATTCCAAACCACACCCTACCCACTCCCACTCCGTGAAGGAGTGACACTCACAGCTCAACAAGGCTCCCTCCTGTCAGATGGAGGGAGTAAATACAGCGGCAAGCTTTGGGACAAACTCCCCTCTCTCCGGCAGAAACAGGAAATGCCGTAACTGTTTGTAACAACTATTTCAAATCAGCATCTCTTTGACAAAACATTTAAATTAATAATTAAAATAAAACTCCAAACATCTTTAATTGTGTTTTAAACCTGATGTTTATATGCTTCTTAGCAACAGTCTGTACATATACACGACAAGGGGGGGGGGTTAGGGTTAGGGTTAGGTTGTTACTGTACGTGCAACAACATGAACCTTTCTGTTGGTCGCTTGTTAGCAGACCCTTCACGCGATGGCAGAGCGAACAGGTACAGGGGTAGAGCGAGGGATCATTGTCCACGAGCTAATCGATCGCAGATGGCGTCGTGGTCGCGGACGGATACAATAAAATAAATACATTTTAAAAAACTAAATGGGTCGCGAAATATACTTTGGCAGCCGTTAATATACCTGGGCGGCTCGCCCAAGTAGAGTCTATGTGTGGGAAACCTTTTCCTAAGTAAAACATTTACGAGGTTATCATGAGGTTGTTAACATCGCAGTTTATCAGTGGATGTTTGCTGGAACTACTTGTTAACAGTTTGTTTCCTGACGGACACACACAGCGTGACTCCGGTCAGGTAGAAACCGGTCTCAAGTCAGCACCGCTGCAGACTCGCTTGATAGCCCCACTCCCCCTCCACACTCGTTGGTTTGGAACAGCACTTAATGTGGCAGACCCTCCGCTGCGAACGGAGGGGTAGTGTGTAGGGTAGGGTGTAGGGGTAGTGTGTAGGGGGTAGGGTGTAGGGGTAGGGGGTGGTGTGTAGGGTGTAGGGGGCGGTTTGAATTGGGCCAAAGTGTATTTGGAGGTTACAGGAACACAGTGATGCTTTATACTGTATGCAAAGTACACATGACCAGTCTATTCTGTAAAGCCTAAAATACAATTGTACACACTTTTTAAAGTTTTTGTACAATACAAAATATAAAATCATGACAAAGATAACAAATAATAAACAGTGCAGGCTCAATTGAAATATTGTTTACATTACACAATGATATAGAGAGACAATAATAATAATGACTTCATAATAAGTGATGCAAACGTTGCTATCAAGGAAACATCCAAACAACAACAGAGGATAGGATAAACACAAATGATATGACAGGAAATGAGGTGTGTGTGTGTGTGTGTGTGTGTGTGTGTGTGTGTGTGTGTGTGTGTGTGTGTGTGTGTGTGTGTGTGTGTGTGTGTGTGTGTGTGTGTGTGTGTGTGTGTGTGTGTGTGTGTGTGTGTGTGTGTGTGTGTGTGTGTGTGTGTGTGTGTGTGTGTGTGTGTGTGTGTGTGTGTGTGTGTGTGTGTGTGTGGTGTGTGTGTGTGTGTGTGTGTGTGTGTGTGGCCCCCCTGCTGTAACCCCTCCTTCCTGTGTTTCAGAGGGCGTGTATAGACTTTGCACTCGGTGCGAAGCCTCTGACCCGCTACATGCCTCAGAACCGACACACCTTCCAGTACCGCCTCTGGCACTTCGTGGTGTCGCCCTCCTTCGAGTACACCGTGCTGGCCATGATCGCTCTGAACACCATCGTGCTGATGATGAAGGTGAGGGGGATGAAGAGAGGGAACATTCTGCAGTAGTGCATTTTATAGAAAACTAGAATAAGTTTTGTTGTTGCAGCTTCACCAATATCTAAAATAACTTTTACTGTCTTCTTTAACACTTTGTTTTTGAAAGTTGTCATGTCATTGAGCAGTCAAATACATACTGTAGATTCAACTGTGCACATTTAAAGCAGACTGCCAGAAAGCAGATCAAATATACCCCCCACCCCCAACCCAGTAAATGAGATGAGTAATTTTCGGACTATAAGCCGCGCCTTTTTTCCCATTTTTCGACGCTGCGGCTTATATAACGGTGCAGCTAATCTATGGATTGCTACAGCTAACGGCCACTAGGGGACCTCCTAAATCTATGGATGTTACAGCTAACGGCCACTAGGGGACCTCCTAAATCTATGGATTGTTACAGCTAACGGCCACTAGGGGACCTCCTAAATCTATGGATTGTTACAGCTAACGGCCACTAGGGGACCTCCTAAATCTATGGATTGTTACAGCTAACGGCCATTAGGGGACCTCCTAAATCTATGGATTTTACAGGTTACAGTCCACCACCTTTAACTCTATGGGCTCTATGGCCGGTCCGCGCCCCCCACCTTTAATCGGCGGGCTCCAGCGAGGAAAAGCTGGAGGCCGGAAAAGAGTGAGACAGGTAGCGCGCAAAAGTAAAAGTGGAACCGAGAGTGGTACGAGAGACAGAACGACCGCAAGACAGACAGACATTACGAGAGCGAGACAGTTTGTCCCCGTACCACTGGTTGAAAACCACTGCTGTAGATCACTGCCGGTACGTGCGCTGGGAGCGCAGCGTTTAAGTTTGAAAGTTGAAAAGTGTGTGTGTCTGAAACGCTATGTGATACAGTACAGTTTACACAGCACATGTTCTGTAGCTACTATTGCACTAAATGCTAACACTTGAATACGTTATGCAAATATGCAACTTGTTTGTTGAAATGTTAATAAATGGGAGCTTCCTCAAACAGCCATCTCTTTCCCGACAATCCCCTCTGTGCACGAACCCTTTACATATGGTAATGAAACATTAAAACACCTGCGGCTTATAGTCCAGTGCGGCTTATATATGTACACATCATTCAATTTAGCTGCTGCGGCTTATATTCAGGTGCGCCTTATAGTCCGGAAATTACGGTACACATTACTTGTACTGTCTTCTATCAGAAAATGAACAGAGATGAGTCACTATCTGAATCTTCAGGGTCTTGGTTGGATGCACATCAAATGGACACTGGTTTGAGTCCTGTGCTTATATAGCGCTTTATGAGGTCTTTGCGAAGTTTCAAATTTGACTTTTTCACGAAATTGTGTTTAAAATCTGACAGAAAAAAAGAATCGCACTTAAAAAGAAATATATTACTTATTTATAAAATTCCGACTTCTTATCAAAATGACCAAAGATCGGCTTCGCTCCGGGGACTTGTTTCTACTAACTGTCCCTGAGGAATGTCTACACATCTTCTGTTGCAGATTATAAACTGTTCTGACTGCACATGGGCCGAAGACATTTCCCCAGAAAGTTTAAAAAGAAACAGTTTGACTTATTTGAAGCTCATGTTCTTGCAGGACTCTTGTTTTTCTGAGTTTGTATTCTCAGATTGAATGCACTCATTGTACGTCACGTTGGAATCAAATGTCAGCTATGATCTAACATCTATTGACTTGCCTTTCACCATGTTAAGAGCTACCGACATTCAAGCTATACAACACATGTCTCATTTCATAAGTTTACAAGCCTTCGTAAGTTGCCTGAAGTTTAACACACAGAAGGACACATTAGTGTTTATAACGGACTGTGGACATCTTTTGAGAAATTCATTAAAACACAATACAATCTGGTTGGTTTGATGAGTAGTAGATAACTCAAAACTGTGTTTGGGTGTGAGAGGACTGGGCTATCAATCAATCAATCAATCAATCAATCAATCAATCAAACAACAAATCTATCAATCAATCAATCAATGTTTACATCACACATGTTACATTTGTCTCAGTGGACTTCACAGTTTGTACAGAATATCAGTATGACAATACCCTCTGTCCTTAGACCCTCTGTCCTCAGACCCTCTGTCCTTAGACCCTCTGTCCTTAGACCTTCTGTCCTCAGACCCTCTGTCCTTAGACCCTCTGTCCTCAGACCCTCTGTCCTTAGACCCTCTGTCCTTAGACCCTCTGTCCTTAGACCCTCTGTCCTCAGACACTCTGTCCTCGGACCCTCTGTCCTTAGACCCTCTGTCCTCAGACCCTCTGTCCTCAGACCCTCTGTCCTTAGACCCTCTGTCCTTAGACCCTCTGTCCTTAGACCTTCTGTCCTCAGACCCTCTGTCGTTAGACCCTCTGTCCTTAGACCCTCTGTCCTCAGAACCTCTGTCCTTAGACCCTCTGTCCTCAGACCCTCTGTCCTCAGACCCTCTGTCCTTAGATCCTCTGTCCTTAGACCCTCTGTCCTCAGACCCTCTGTCCTTAGACCCTCTGTCCTTAGACCCTCTGTCCTCAGACCCTCTGTCCTTAGACCCTCTGTCCTTAGACCCTCTGTCCTCAGACCCTCTGTCCTCAGACCCTCTGTCCTTAGACCCTCTGTCCTCAGACCCTCTGTCCTTAGACCTTCTGTCCTCAGACCCTCTGTCCTTAGACCCTCTGTCCTCAGACCCTCTGTCCTTAGACCCTCTGTCCTCAGACCCTCTGTCCTTAGACCCTCTGTCCTTAGACCCTCTGTCCTCAGACCCTCTGTCCTTAGACCCTCTGTCCTCAGACCCTCTGTCCTTAGACCCTCTGTCCTTAGACCCTCTGTCCTCAGACCCTCTGTCCTTAGACCCTCTGTCCTTAGACCCTCTGTCCTCAGACCCTCTGTCCTTAGACCCTCTGTCCTTAGACCTTCTGTCCTCAGACCCTCTTTCCTTAGACCCTCTGTCCTTAGACCCTCTGTCCTCAGACCCTCTGTCCTCAGACCCCTCTCTCCTTAGACCCTCTCTCCTTAGACCTCTGTCCTTAGACCCTCTGTCCTCAGACTCTCTGTCCTTAGACCCTCTGTCCTTAGACCCTCTGTCCTCAGACCCTCTGTCCTCAGACCCTCTGTCCTTAGACCTTCTGTCCTCAGACCCTCTCTCCTTAGACCCTCTGTCCTTAGACCCTCTGTCCTCAGACCCTCTGTCCTCAGACCCTCTGTCCTTAGACCTTCTGTCCTCAGACCCTCTCTCCTTAGACCCTCTGTCCTTAGACCCTCTGTCCTCATACCCTCTGTCCTCAGACCCTCTGTCCTTAGACCCTCTGTCCTTAGACCCTTTGTCCTCAGACCCTCTGTCCTTAGACCCTCTGTCCTTAGGCCCTCTGTCCTTAGGCCCTCTGTCCTCAGACCCTCTGTCCTTAGACCCTCTGTCCTTAGACCCTCTGTCCTTAGACCCTTTGTCCTCAGACCCTCTGTCCTTAGGCCCTCTGTCCTTAGGCCCTCTGTCCTTAGACCCTCTGTCCTTGGACCCTCTGTCCTTAGACCCTCACATCGTACAAGGAAACACTTCCAGAGAAACCCACAGTTTAAAGCGGAACATGGAGAAACCTCAGGGAGAGCAACAGAGGAGGGATCCCTCTCCCAGGACGGACAGACGTGCAATAGATGCCGTGTGTAAATTGAAAAGATAATACATTTACAGGTAGAACAAATGTTAGAAATGCATGAGTCTGTAATCAGAAGATGAATCCACAAGGATATCCATCCAGGACCATCACACGTTCTAAAATGGTCTTAACCCCACTGGATATGTTAGGCCTAAGCTTAACTTTAATTTAATGACTTCCCAATGTAAAATAGACCCTCCATGGAAGCACGTGTGTGTTCTCAGTCCTAAAGATGACGTGCCGCTTTCCACTTGTTTGCTAAATGTCTTCTCAGCAACTTATTCTGTCAGGAACCTGCGAGTGTTCACACGTTGGTTTTAAAACAAGCCGAGACGTGTCACTGCTTACTGGAAGCGGGAGAAGCTGATGAGTCCTGTTCCAACAGAGTGTGAAGTCTGTATGTAGCTCTGCTGATGTTTCCGTGCTTCTCTGAACTTTGTATTGCATATTTCTACTTTGACTTTCTATAGCTTTGTTTAATGAGGTAATGTATTCTATTGTTACTTACTTTGTTATCTTTCTATTGCACATTGGTCCCTTAACTTCTTTATCTACACTGAACAAAAATATAAACGCAACACTTTTGTTTTTGCTCCCATTTTCCATGAGATGAACTCAAAGATCTAAAACATTTTCTACATACACAAAATAACCATTTCTCTCATATTGTTCACAAATCTGAAAAAATCTGTGATAGTGAGCACTTCTCCTTTGCCGAGATAATCCATCCCACCTCACAGGTGTGGCATATCAAGATGCTGATTAGACAGCATGATTATTGCACAGGTGTGCCTTAGGCTGGCCACAATAAAAGGCCACTCTGAAATGTGCAGTTTTGCTTTATTGGGGGGGTCTGGGGGGGTCCGAAAACCAGTCAGTATCTGGTGTGAGGGTTAGGGTTAGGGTTAGGGTTAGGGTTAGGGTTAGGGTTAGGGTAATGTTGTGAATCGAGTGGCCTGTGTTCATCGTCCATAACATACGCCTGCCCATCATACTTGTCAACCCTCCCGGTTTCCTCCCGGGGTCATATTTCTCCCGATTTCAGACAAAATCAGATTTACTCAGGACTGTTTCCACTCGGACTTTAATACAGCTACACCATTGTTTGGTTTCCATGGTAACAAGTCTCTTTAGTAGCCCGCGCAACTGAAAGTCTGACAGGGTGCTCACTCCTTTCCTGCCCACACATACGCTCCATCAAGGATGGTGCTACAGGCCGCAAGGCATTGCACTTAGTACTACAATAAGCATGTTAATGTTAATCTAACAGCTCCGGCGATAAACTAGCACCCCGCACCCCCCCCCCCCCTCATTTTGCATTTTGAAATGCTCCCGATTTCTGAGGTCTCAAGGTTGGCAAGTATGCTGCCCGTACCATAACCCCACCACCACCATGGGCCACTCGATTCACAACATTACCCTAACCCTAACCCTCACACCAGATACTTGGACTGGTTTTCGGACCCCCCCAGACCCCCCCAATAAAGCAAAACTGCACGTTTCAGAGTGGCCTTTTATTGTGGCCAGCCTAAGGCACACCTGTGCAATAATCATGCTGTCTAATCAGCATCTTGATATGCCACACCTGTGAGGTGGGATGGATTATCTCGGCAAAGGAGAAGTGCTCACTATCACACATTTTTTCAGATTTGTGAACAATATTTGAGAGAAATGGTTATTTTGTGTATATAGAAAATGTTTTAGATCTTTGAGTTCATCTCATGAAAAATGGGAGCAAAAACAAAAGTGTTGCGTTTATATTTTTGTTCAGTGTAGTTTAAAAATCTGCTTTTATTTCTGTTTTATTTGTATTGCAACCTTTACTCCTGATGTTTATGTACATATTTTAAAATATTCTTTAATTTATTACATTCTCAAATGGAGCGATTGTCAGGAAACCTTGCCCTTTCCTTCCCTCTGGCTGAGCCGGTTGGAGTGAGACAGCCTGTATTAAATATTGATCGATAAGCATGACCTCATTAACTGAGGCTGCCTGCCCTCGAGGAATGGATCCTTTTATAGTGACACAGATGAGAGGTGAGCAGACTGAGAGACTATTCATGGGTCTGCAGGAGTCTTCCATCAGCCTGTAGATCTGCAGGAGGTTCAGAGGACT
>NC_136912.1:94863456-94940956 GCF_949606895.1 Notothenia rossii
TGAACACCCTGCATGAATGTGAATTTCAAATCCCTCTCACAGAATCTCTACCGTTTCTGCAGAACTACTTTCGAGACACGTGGAACATCTTTGACTTCATCACTGTTTTAGGAAGCATCACAGAGATCGTGGTGGACGTGCAGGTGAGAAAGACATCGGGATTTTATTTGTATTTGTACTGAAGCTGATCCTACAAAGTACGCTCTGCTGCATGCAGTATTCATACAGTAAGGTCGAACTACATAACATGAACTTTGAACCTCTTGCTTTTATATCAAGATTCAAAGGCTTTGTTGTCAAACGGCGAACAGACATTGAAATCCCAGGCTCCTCCAACAATGCAACACACGTTGACCTCAGACATTAAAATAAATCAAATGGGTTTTAGAGCTATAATAAAGTGCAGGAATAAGTCAAACATATACATATAGATTACAACGTGACTATTGCCACTCAGTATCACCATGGATTGATACTGTGAATTTGAGTTAGACGCGTGCGCTCTCCAATTACGACCACGGCATTCTTGCTGTCAATACAATTTATGAAACCCAAAACAGTGTGTGTTTGCAACACGGTCGAGAACTGACTGCTCACATCAAACAACAAACAACAACAAAAACATAAACTGGGCACAACACAGGATGTACAATTAAATACTGAAACACTCCATCCTATAATAAGAGCAGGCATGCATTTAAAACAGTGTGTGTATGAAAATACTGATTAATACCTACACACACATATTTATGCAACATTTAGGTATTAACACAGATTTTGTGACAGAATACACAGACAAGCATTGCTTATGAATTTAAAAATTAACAAAATATATTATGATGATATATTGCATACAGTATCTGAAGAATGCACAATACTAAATATGTGAGAATACTATATACTGTAAATCACAATAGTGAACAAAGTGGCTGCAGTTTTTTCTGAAATGTAAACGCAGTGACGCAGTGTGAGTACAATATGTGCAAATACCGTAATTTCCGGACTATAAGGCGCACCTGAATATAAGCTGCAGCAGCTAAATTGAATGATGTGTACATATATAAGCCGCACTGGACTATAAGCCGCAGGTGTTTTAATGTTTCATTACCATATGTAAGGGTTCGTGCACAGAGGGGATTGTCGGGAAAGAGATGGCTGTTTGAGGAAGCTCCCATTTATTAACATTTCAACAAACAAGTTGCATATTTGCATAACGTATTCAAGTGTTAGCATTTAGTGCAATAGTAGCTACAGAACATGTGCTGTGTAAACTGTACTGTATCACATAGCGTTTCAGACATACACACTTTTCAACTTTCAAACTTAAACGGTGCGCTCCCAGCGCACGTACCGGCAGTGATCTACAGCAGTGGTTTTCAACCAGTGGTACGGGGACAAACTGTCTCGCTCTCGTAATGTCTGTCTGTCTTGCTCTCGTTCTGTCTCTTGTACCACTCTCGGTTCCACTTTTACTTTTGCGCGCTACCTGTCTCACTCTTTTCCGGCCTCCAGCTTTTCCTGCTGGAGCCCGCCGCTTAAAGGTGGGGGGCGCGGACCGGCCATAGAGCCCATAGAGTTAAAGGTGGTGGACTGTAACCTGTAAAACCCATAGATTTAGGAGGTCCCCTAGTGGCCGTTAGCTGTAACAATCCATAGATCTAGGAGGTCCCCTAGTGGCCGTTAGCTGTAACAATCCATAGATTAGCCGCACCGTTATATAAGCCGCAGCGTCGAAAAATGGGGGAAAAGGCGCGGCTTATAGTCCGAAAATTACGGTACTTATTTATATTTATTATGTATTTATTTCAACAAGGACCATGTTGAAAAAGAGAAGAGATGAATTATGCCAGATTTGAGCTAATAGCTAATTTCCATCAGCAGTCCTTATTGAAATTACACATACTGTACTGAAGAAACCCTAAAAGGAAACCAAGAAGCTGTGAGGTATTTCTGTTTTGATGAGCTGCACCTGTACCCTAACCCCAGTTTCCCTGCGTGTCCTCCTGCAGTTCGTGGACACGTTCAACATGAGCTTCCTGAAGCTGTTTCGAGCGGCTCGTCTGATCAAACTCCTGCGTCAGGGTTACACCATCCGGATCCTTCTGTGGACCTTCGTCCAGTCCTTCAAAGCTCTGCCCTACGTCTGCCTGCTCATCGCCATGTTGTTCTTCATCTACGCCATCATCGGCATGCAGGTGAGCAACACACACTGTGGAGGGGGGTTTAATATACTACATATAGCATTTGTATCCACGCAAAATGAGTATAATACTATATGTGTGTTTCTCAGAGGTGGGAAGTAGTAGAGTACAAATACTTTGTTACAGTACTTAAGAACATTTCTCTGGTATCAGTACTTTACTCTACTACTTATTTTTCTGATGACTTTTTACTTTGACTTCTTACATTTTGAACTCAAATACCTGTACTTTCTACTTCTTACATGTTGAACACAAATACCTGTACTTTCTACTTCTTACATGTTGAACACAAATACCTGTACTTTCTACTTCTTACATGTTGAACACAAATACCTGTACTTTCTACTTCTTACATGTTGAACTCAAATACCTGTACTTTCTACTTCTTACATGTTGAACTCAAATACCTGTACTTTCTACTTCTTACATGTTGAACCCAAATACCTGTACTTTCTACTTCTTACATGTTGAACTCAAATACCTGTACTTTCTACTTCTTACATGTTGAACTCAAATACCTGTACTTTCTACTTCTTACATGTTGAACTCAAATACCTGTACTTTCTACTTCTTACATGTTGAACACAAATACCTGTACTTTCTACTTCTTACATGTTGAACTCAAATACCTATACTTTCTACTTCTTACATGTTGAACTCAAATACCTGTACTTTCTACTTCTTACATGTTGAACTCAAATACCTGTACTTTCTACTTCTTACATGTTGAACCCAAATACCTGTACTTTCTACTTCTTACATGTTGAACCCAAATACCTGTATCTTCTACTTCTTACATGTTGAACACAAATACCTGTACTTTCTACTTCTCTCATTTTCCAAACAGGCTGGTTCCTTTAGTCTGAATGTGTGTCTGGTGGCGTGATCATTATTATTTAGAGTCATTGCGTGCCTATTGATTTGAACACGATCCGTGTATCCATCATTTCCTGCTCTTCTCTAAAGAAGAGGGACCAATGGAAACGTTGCCATGTTGCCGTTGGTCACCATGGAAACATTCATTAGCTAACAATGACATAATTGTTCTATTAATATAAAGGGAGGTCAGGTACTCTTTAAAACAGCTGCTAGTTATGGGTACTTTTTACTGAAGTATATTTCAAAGTTCATACTTCTTCACTTTGACTTGAGTAAAGAATTTTAGTCAGTACTTCTACTTTCACCAGAGTATTTTTAAACACCAGTATCTGTACTTCTACTTGAGTAAAGGATGTGTGTACTTCTACTTGAGTAAAGGATGTGTGTACTTCTACTTGAGTAAAGGATGTGTGTACTTCTACTTGAGTAAAGGATGTGTGTACTTCTACTTGAGTAAAGGGTGTGTGTACTTCTACTTGAGTAAAGGATGTATGTACTTTTGACATCTCTGGTGTTTCTGTGTTTTAATCAGGTGTTTGGGAACATTAAGCTGAATGAGGAGACTCACATCACGCAGCACAACAACTTCAAGTCTTTCTCTGGAGCTCTGATGCTGCTGTTCAGGTAACACAAAACCTCTGAGAACAAAACAAAAAAAAGGGAATATTTTAACTTTTTATTTGAACAATACCTGATGACTGTGTGTGTGTGTGTGTGTGTGTGTGTGTGTGTGTGTGTGTGTGTGTGTGTGTGTGTGTGTGTGTGTGTGTGTGTGTGTGTGTGTGTGTGTGTGTGTGTGTGTGTGTGTGTGTGTGTGTGTGTGTGTGTGTGTGTGTGTGTGTGTGTGTGTGTGTGTGTGTGTGTGTGTGTGTGTGTGTGTGTGTGTGTGTGCAGGAGTGCCACGGGGGAGTCATGGCAGGAGATAATGTTGTCGTGTCTCGGGGGACAGAAGTGTGAGACGGATACCTCGCTCCCCCCCGCAGTACCAACATCCGACCAGGAGGGGGGCTGTGGTTCTGACTTCGCTTATTTCTACTTCGTCTCCTTCATCTTCTTCAGCTCCTTCCTGGTAAGACTAGTCATGTGACCGTGCTGTAGTTCCTTTATAGCCCAACATTAGCCTCCTTTAGCTTAGCGGTGGTGACGTGAAGTCATGTGACCGTGCTGTAGTTCCTTTATAGCCCAACATTAGCCTCCTTTAGCTTAGCGGTGGTGACATGAAGTCATGTGACCGTGCTGTAGTTCCTTTACAGCCCAACATTAGCCTCCTTTAGCTTAGCGGTGGTGACGTGAAGTCATGTGACCGTGCTGTAGTTCCTTTACAGCCCAACATTAGCCTCCTTTAGCTTAGCGGTGGTGACGTGAAGTCATGTGACCGTGCTGAAGTTCCTTTATAGCCCAACATTAGCCACCTTTAGCTTAGCGGTGGTGACGTGAAGTCATGTGACCGTGCTGTAGTTCCTTTACAGCCCAACATTAGCCTCCTTTAGCTTAGCGGTGGTGACGTGAAGTCATGTGACCGTGCTGTAGTTCCTTTACAGCCCAACATTAGCCTCCTTTAGCTTAGCGGTGGTGACGTGAAGTCATGTGACCGTGCTGTAGTTCCTTTACAGCCCAACATTAGCCTCCTTTAGCTTAGCGGTGGTGACGTGAAGTCATGTGACCGTGCTGTAGTTCCTTTACAGCCCAACATTAGCCTCCTTTAGCTTAGCGGTGGTGACGTGAAGTCATGTGACCGTGCTGTAGTTCCTTTATAGCCCAACATTAGCCACCTTTAGCTTAGCAGTGGTGACGTGAAGTCATGTGACCGTGCTGTAGTTCCTTTATAGCCCAACATTAGCCACCTTTAGCTTAGTGGTGGTGACATGAAGTCATGTGACCGTGCTGTAGTTCCTTTATAGCCCAACATTAGCCTCCTTTAGCTTAGCAGTGGTGACGTGAAGTCATGTGACCGTGCTGAAGTTCCTTTATAGCCCAACATTAGCCTCCTTTAGCTTAGCAGTGGTGACGTGAAGTCATGTGACCGTGCTGTAGTTCCTTTATAGCCCAACATTAGCCACCTTTAGCTTAGTGGTGGTGACATGAAGTCATGTGACCGTGCTGTAGTTCCTTTATAGCACAACATTAGCCTCCTTTAGCTTAGCGGTGGTGACGTGAAGTCATGTGACCGTGCTGTAGTTCCTTTATAGCCCAACATTAGCCTCCTTTAGCTTAGCAGTGGTGACGTGAAGTCATGTGACCGTGCTGTAGTTCCTTTATAGCACAACATTAGCCTCCTTTAGCTTAGCGGTGGTGACGTGAAGTCATGTGACCGTGCTGTAGTTCCTTTATAGCCCAACATTTGCCGCCTTTAGCTTAGCGGTGGTGACGTGAAGTCATGTGACCGTGCTGTAGTTCCTTTATAGCCCAACATTTGCCGCCTTTAGCTTAGCGGTGGTGACGTGAAGTCATGTGACCGTGCTGTAGTTCCTTTATAGCCCAACATTAGCCTCCTTTAGCTTAGCGGTGGTGACGTGAAGTCATGTGACCGTGCTGTAGTTCCTTTACAGCCCAACATTAGCCTCCTTTAGCTTAGCGGTGGTGACGTGAAGTCATGTGACCGTGCTGTAGTTCCTTTATAGCCCAACATTTGCCGCCTTTAGCTTAGCGGTGGTGACGTGAAGTCATGTGACCGTGCTGTAGTTCCTTTATAGCCCAACATTAGCCTCCTTTAGCTTAGCGGTGGTGACGTGAAGTCATGTGACCGTGCTGTAGTTCCTTTACAGCCCAACATTAGCCTCCTTTAGCTTAGCGGTGGTGACGTGAAGTCATGTGACCGTGCTGTAGTTCCTTTACAGCCCAACATTAGCCTCCTTTAGCTTAGTGGTGGTGACATGAAGTCATGTGACCGTGCTGTAGTTCCTTTATAGCCCAACATTAGCCGCCTTTAGCTTAGCGGTGGTGACATGAAGTCATGTGACCGTGCTGTAGTTCCTTTATAGCCCAACATTAGCCTCCTTTAGCTTAGCGGTGGTGACGTGAAGTCATGTGACCGTGCTGTAGTTCCTTTACAGCCCAACATTAGCCTCCTTTAGCTTAGCGGTGGTGACGTGAAGTCATGTGACCGTGCTGAAGTTCCTTTATAGCCCAACATTAGCCACCTTTAGCTTAGCGGTGGTGACGTGAAGTCATGTGACCGTGCTGTAGTTCCTTTACAGCCCAACATTAGCCTCCTTTAGCTTAGCGGTGGTGACGTGAAGTCATGTGACCGTGCTGTAGTTCCTTTACAGCCCAACATTAGCCTCCTTTAGCTTAGCGGTGGTGACGTGAAGTCATGTGACCGTGCTGTAGTTCCTTTACAGCCCAACATTAGCCTCCTTTAGCTTAGCGGTGGTGACGTGAAGTCATGTGACCGTGCTGTAGTTCCTTTACAGCCCAACATTAGCCTCCTTTAGCTTAGCGGTGGTGACGTGAAGTCATGTGACCGTGCTGTAGTTCCTTTATAGCCCAACATTAGCCACCTTTAGCTTAGTGGTGGTGACATGAAGTCATGTGACCGTGCTGTAGTTCCTTTATAGCCCAACATTAGCCTCCTTTAGCTTAGCAGTGGTGACGTGAAGTCATGTGACCGTGCTGTAGTTCCTTTATAGCCCAACATTAGCCACCTTTAGCTTAGTGGTGGTGACATGAAGTCATGTGACCGTGCTGTAGTTCCTTTATAGCCCAACATTAGCCTCCTTTAGCTTAGCAGTGGTGACGTGAAGTCATGTGACCGTGCTGAAGTTCCTTTATAGCCCAACATTAGCCTCCTTTAGCTTAGCAGTGGTGACGTGAAGTCATGTGACCGTGCTGTAGTTCCTTTATAGCCCAACATTAGCCACCTTTAGCTTAGTGGTGGTGACATGAAGTCATGTGACCGTGCTGTAGTTCCTTTATAGCACAACATTAGCCTCCTTTAGCTTAGCGGTGGTGACGTGAAGTCATGTGACCGTGCTGTAGTTCCTTTATAGCCCAACATTAGCCTCCTTTAGCTTAGCAGTGGCGACGTGAAGTCATGTGACCGTGCTGTAGTTCCTTTATAGCCCAACATTTGCCGCCTTTAGCTTAGCGGTGGTGACGTGAAGTCATGTGACCGTGCTGTAGTTCCTTTATAGCCCAACATTTGCCGCCTTTAGCTTAGCGGTGGTGACGTGAAGTCATGTGACCGTGCTGTAGTTCCTTTATAGCCCAACATTAGCCTCCTTTAGCTTAGCAGTGGTGACGTGAAGTCATGTGACCGTGCTGTAGTTCCTTTATAGCCCAACATTTGCCGCCTTTAGCTTAGCGGTGGTGACGTGAAGTCATGTGACCGTGCTGTAGTTCCTTTATAGCCCAACATTAGCCTCCTTTAGCTTAGCGGTGGTGACGTGAAGTCATGTGACCGTGCTGTAGTTCCTTTACAGCCCAACATTAGCCTCCTTTAGCTTAGCGGTGGTGACGTGAAGTCATGTGACCGTGCTGTAGTTCCTTTACAGCCCAACATTAGCCTCCTTTAGCTTAGTGGTGGTGACATGAAGTCATGTGACCGTGCTGTAGTTCCTTTATAGCCCAACATTAGCCACCTTTGACCTAGCGGTGGTGACTTGAAGTCATGTGACCGTGCTGTAGTTCCTTTATAGCCCAACATTAGCCTCCTTTAGCTTAGCAGTGGCGATGTGAAGTCATGTGACCGTGCTGTAGTTCCTTTATAGCCCAACATTAGCCTCCTTTAGCTTAGCAGTGGCGATGTGAAGTCATGTGACCGTGCTGTAGTTCCTTTATAGCCCAACATTAGCCTCCTTTAGCTTAGCGGTGGTGACGTGAAGTCATGTGACCGTGCTGTAGTTCCTTTATAGCCCAACATTAGCCTCCTTTAGCTTAGCAGTGGCGATGTGAAGTCATGTGACCGTGCTGTAGTTCCTTTATAGCCCAACATTTGCCGCCTTTAGCTTAGCGGTGGTGACGTGAAGTCATGTGACCGTGCTGTAGTTCCTTTATAGCCCAACATTAGCCTCCTTTAGCTTAGCGGTGGTGACGTGAAGTCATGTGACCGTGCTGTAGTTCCTTTATAGCCCAACATTAGCCTCCTTTAGCTTAGCGGTGGTGATGTGAAGTCATGTGACCGTGCTGTAGTTCCTTTATAGCCCAACATTAGCCTCCTTTAGTTTAGCAGTGGTGACGTGAAGTCATGTGACCGTGCTGTAGTTCCTTTATAGCCCAACATTAGCCACCTTTAACCTAGTTGTGATGAGGGGAAGTCATGTGACCGTGCTGTAGTTCCTTTATAGCCCAACATTAGCCTCCTTTAGCTTAGCGGTGGTGATGTGAAGTCATGTGACCGTGCTGTAGTTGCTTTATAGCCCAACATTAGCCTCCTTTAGCTTAGCGGTGATGAGGGGAAGTCATGTGACCGTGCTGTAGTTCCTTTATAGCCCAACATTAGCCTCCTTTAGCTTAGCGGTGGCGATGTGAAGTCATGTGACCGTGCTGTAGTTCCTTTATAGCCCAACATTAGCCTCCTTTAGCTTAGCAGTGGCGATGTGAAGTCATGTGACCGTGCTGTAGTTCCTTTATAGCCCAACATTAGCCTCCTTTAGCTTAGCGGTGGTCACGTGAAGTCATGTGACCGTGCTGTAGTTCCTTTATAGCCCAACATTAGCCTCCTTTAGCTTAGCGGTGGTGACGTGAAGTCATGTGACCGTGCTGTAGTTCCTTTATAGCCCAACATTAGCCTCCTTTAGCTTAGCGGTGGTGACGTGAAGTCATGTGACCGTGCTGTAGTTCCTTTATAGCCCAACATTAGCCTCCTTTAGCTTAGCGGTGGTGACGTGAAGTCATGTGACCGTGCTGTAGTTCCTTTATAGCCCAACATTAGCCTCCTTTAGCTTAGCGGTGGTGACGTGAAGTCATGTGACCGTGCTGAAGTTCCTTTATAGCCCAACATTAGCCTCCTTTAGCTTAGCAGTGGCGACGTGAAGTCATGTGACCGTGCTGTAGTTCCTTTATAGCCCAACATTTGCCGCCTTTAGCTTAGCGGTGCCAAATTAAAGATAATAACTCCTTTTAAACACAACAACAATACTTCTGTCGATTATTTCTCTGAGGCTGATATTCCCCCCCTCTTAACTTCCCACATCCCTTCCTATAAATGAATATCGTCCCTCCTCTCCTCTTCAGATGCTGAATCTGTTCGTGGCGGTGATCATGGATAACTTTGAGTATCTGACCAGAGACTCGTCCATCCTCGGCCCTCATCACCTGGACGAGTTTGTCCGGATCTGGGGGGAGTACGACCGCGCCGCCAGGTGAGAGCCTGACGCTATTAATGCTAACGTTTCTTTAACCCTGCTGCTGTGCAATATACAGATGCTACAGGTTACACTGCTTCAAATGATGTGAACTGTCATGCTGATAAATATAATCTGCATTCATCTTTAGTGGGAAGTTAGTTAATGATCTGTTTTCATAAATGTACCACTGAGCCTTTACTCCTCATTCGCCCTGCACTTTCAGTCTGTAAGGAAACTAAAGACATGTTGTTCACATGTACCACGCTGTTGCACCTCTTCATCAACATGTGAGGACAAAAACTAGATTTTTTCTTTCACTAGTTTATGACTTTTTGATCTAAAAGAATATTTGAATTGTTATCCTGTAAAATGCTGTTATTTCTCTTAAATGACTAATTCAGAGTAATATTCTGCTAAATCAACAACTTTCATTTTGAAATGTAAAATGTATTTTCTCTGAATACAACCCCTTCATACAGCTATGTCATGTATTACTGTTTTAACTACAACACTCACTAAAGTGTGAGGAGAACATCTGAAAAGAAAAACACAGATTTTCTTCGTTTCTTTCTCATAAATGTGTTTTTACATCATCAGAACTTTTTCACTATTTATCACTAGTATAGGACTTTTTAATCCCAGGGAATATTTGAGTTTTCATCCTGTAAATATGTGAGCTTTCTCTCCCTCCTATTGTCTTCGTTTCCCCCCCCCCTTACTTTGGTGTTCGCTGTCAAATTTAACCGGTCCTGTTTTAACTGCTATTACATTAACACAAAAACCATTAATCATCACCAAATTGTATTTCACACCCTTTCAAACTGTACATATTGTATCAGACTACCGGTATACATGAAAAACTGCAGTAAATATACAAAGAACAGACACTGAACATGTATTGGTGTGCCAGGTGTGATCCATGTGGGGGGAGGGGCACATAAGAGCGGGAAATGTGTCAAATTGTTCTGTGTGTGTGTGTGTGTGTGTGTGTGTGTGTGTGTGTGTGTGTGTGTGTGTGTGTGTGTGTGTGTGTGTGTGTGTGTGTGTGTGTGTGTGTGTGTGTGTGTGTGTGTGTGTGTGTGTGTGTGTGTGTGTGTGTGTGTGTGTGTGTGTGTGTGTGTGTGTGTGTGTGTGTGTGTTTTATCTGATCCGGATGGTTACTAATTCCTTTTCTTTATGGAGGTTTTTTTTGGACTGGGAACACCATGTGTGTTACAAAGTTGACTAAATCATCCAAAATTCAATGATAGTGGTGATCAGCCATTGTATATGTTCAAATGATATATATAAGAATGTGAAACAAAAAAGTTATGATTGATGAAAGTAGTAAATCGGTCAGATTTGACCCAAAGACAACAGGAGGGTTAAATGACTGAGTATTTTTCTTGTAAATGAACAACTTACATGTTTTTCTCTTAGTATCTAATGTTTGATGTCTATTGCTTCTAAACTAGTTGCTACAGAGACAACTGACTTTCACTCATAATTGATGTCAAACGCACTATTAGGTTGCAACAGAAAGAATTGACGGCATATAAAGACATCTACTCATGATCCTGGGTGTTTCTCAATGTCGAGGACGCTTGCTTGGTAGCACATGTCTTCTGAGTCAGTTGCTTCAGAAGCGAGGCAAGAATCCTTCCTAGCCTCGGAAAACAAAGAATGGTGGAACACGCTAACAGGCTAACAGGCTAACAGGTGTGCAGGTATGCGTCATATGAGAGGCCCCGCCTTAAATGAAGCGCTATTTCCGCCAAATATTTGGAAATTGGTCCGTGCGCAAAGCATTGTGGGAATTTTAAGACCGCGGAGTCTACACATGTGCAGCCTCAACATTTCTCGCTACGAAATACGCCGGCCTCGGTAGAATTCCAAGTATGCTGGACATTGGAACAGTCCTTCGGCGACACTCAATGACGTAGCATGCTTGAAATAGTGGCTCTGGAGCATCCTTCCTCGACATTGAGAAACACCCCCTGACAATGCAATGCTTGTATAAACTAAGTGTTTATTACAGATTTGTTATTTCGCTGTTTAAATGTCCTGAAACTGCTGCTGTGAGGAGAGGTCTGCTCCTGACCCCCTGCAGTGTCTGAGTCTCTAATGAATGTTATTCTATCTAACAGCGGCAGGCTCCATTATAAGGAAATGTACAAAGTTGTCCGCACTATCTCCCCCCCGCTGGGCTTTGGGAGGAACTGCCCTCACAGGGTGGCCTGCAAGGTTTGACTCTTAGTGTGGGATCCTTCCTCACCTCCTCACCTCCTCCTCCTCCTCGTTTCCTTCCTCTCCTTTCCTGCAGCCTTGCTTCACTTTTAGAGGCAGTCAAAGAATGATGAGGCTCAGGGTACTAAGACACAGGAAGACCCTCGACCCCAAAGTTTTATGTTAGAAATGTAGAGTAGGGTCTCCAGCACATAGAAACTGCCGGATGCTCACCTGCATATGTTGGGAAGTTTGCACAATTAGCATACATTTGGGTAATTAGCATATGCAGATAGTAAAAATAAAATGGCTGAATTTGACAATGTTGTGGTTTCGGAGGTTATTGAATACATTTTTAGAATCTAAATGGCTTTTTTCACCCGAAAGTGGCCATATTTGTAGTCCTGTGGTCAGATTTTGATGAACTTTGAAGTTTTAGGGGACTCAAACTTCCATTGTTGATCTTAAAAATGGCAGATATTGACTCAACATCCTCGATAACCTCCAAAACCACACCAAAATTGTCCAAATTAGGATAAAAAATTGCAGTTTTGAGTCCCCTACAACTTTTCAATGGACCCAATATTCATCAAAATCAGCGCAGTACTCGTACCAATTTGGCCATTTTCTGGTTTAAACGGCCATATTTGATCCTGAAAATGTCATAAATGGATTCAACATCCTCAATAACCCCCAAAACCACTCCTAAGGTGTCCAAATCGGCCAAGCCATTGTTTTACTGTCTGCAGATGCTAAGTAAGCTAATTAACACAACCCGTGCTAATTGTGCTAATTGCCCAACATATTCAAGTTAGCATCCGGCAGTTTCTATGTGCTGGAGACCCTACTGTACATTTCTATCATAAAACTTTGGGGTATTCAACATTTCCAGCTCCACTATGCTGGTAACTAGACTATCATGCAGGATTTGAATTGTAATAAGTCTATTAAAAAGCAGAGGACTCCTGTGTCTCTCTACCTGTTGGATCTGCTCAGATCCAGAGAGTCGGCCATCTCTTTGCTCTTCCTGTTTCCCACGTTTCTATGCCCGTCCGGCAGCATAGAAAGAATTAACCTGTTTTCATTTCTCCTCTCTTCCTCCCTGCTCCTGTGTGAGGCCTTGGATTAACCCTCTCTCTCTTGTTTTCCTCCTTAACTCCTTATTCACTTCCCCTCCTTCCTCCCATCCTTCACTCCCTCCTCTTCCTCACCAGTGGTCGTATCCATTACACTGACATGTATGAGATGTTGACCAACATGTCGCCCCCTCTAGGCCTGGGGAAGAAATGCCCCTCCAAGTTGGCCTATAAGGTAGATTAAACATCAGAGGATCCATTCATCTTTAAGCAGGACAGAAGCTGGAAGACTTCCTTTAGTTTGACACACGTTAAAAAAGGCATTTGCTCTGCTTGTTATTTAACGCAGTCAGAGGTGGAACGTAACTTTTAGTACAATTTTGAAACTGGAATTTGCTTTGGTATCTGGTGGTGCGAACATAAACAATCAAGGATAATAAAAAGAAGTATTTTTAAGAAACAATTGAGCATTAAAAAAGGATGCTTGAGACAAGTATTTACACCACATTTAAATGTAACTATACAAATGCCCTTAAAAGCTAAAAAAACAAAAACTCTTAGGACTTCTAACCCTAACCCTTCTACTCACATACATAAAGAGTGGTGCAGGAATGAGTCCTACAACCTAGAAATTAGTCAACAAGTCTGCAAAGTAAATATTATATTTTGATATTTTTGCTTTAGTTAGATTTTAATGCAGGACTTTTACTTTTTTAAACTTTTTTTTGGAAAACTTTTTGTTCTTTAAGTATTAGATTAGATCAGGGGCGTCAAACTCATTTAATCGCGGGCCACATCAGCATTATGGTTGCACTCAACGGGCCGGTTGTAACTTTAAGACTATATAAAAATAAATATATAAATATTTAATATATATAAAATAATGTATTATATTACATGATTGCCTCTGCATTGGATTATTATCGGAGAGGGTAATAACTTCATAACTGAAAGCAGAAGTCTAGGGAAAATAATTGCAAGTCTCTTCAGTGAGCCATGTCACAAAATGATTTAAAAAGAAAAGCCAAATTCTGGAAAAAAAGTAATAAAAAAAAAAAGGAAGTGACATTTTGAAAAATACTTCTAAGAAAAAAGTCGAATTTGAGATGCATTGTGGGAGATGTAGTTTATGGGCAACGTGCTTCTGTAAATCGGCATGTACCCGTATAATACACACATTATATTCTTTGCAAGCTTTTATGGGGGCCGCATGAAATGAAGTCACGGGCCGGATTTGGCCCCCGGGCCTTGGGTTTGACACCCCTGGTTTAGATATACTTTATTGATCCCAAAGTGAAAAACTGTTTTGTTACAGCTGCTTTGTCATACATGTAAAACAAACAGTACGTTTATACGACATCTATAGATTATACAATTAGTAAGAATACACTATAATACACCAACATCCTACTAAAACTATATACACACAAGATTTTATAAACATAAGACAAGTCTGCAAAGTATATATTATATTTTTTAATGAATAGATCGAATGGATTTTAGATGCAGGACTTTTACCGAGTGTTTTTTTGGGTGATTCTACTTTTACGTACGTCAACAAATCGGAGTACTTCTTCCACCTCTGAATGCAGTAACGCTTTGTGAACTCAGATGATTTTAGTTTTGCTTCAAGATGTAATGTTCTGCTTTGATGGAGTTTATCTATCAAAGAACAGAGAAGTCAGAGAGCCGTCAATCATCTCCTGAATCTCATCCTTTGTAGAAATCCACCGTCAGATATTCCATCGCTTCTTTGTTTCCTCCTGTCTGCATGCGCCTCCCGTTACAGCCCAACGTGTGTGTGTGTGTGTGTGTGTGTGTGTGTGTGTGTGTGTGTGTGTGTGTGTGTGTGTGTGTGTGTGTGTGTGTGTGTGTGTGTGTGTGTGTGTGTGTGTGTGTGTGTGTGTGTGTGTGTGTGTGTGTGTGTGTGTGTGTGTGTGTGTGTGTGTGTGTGTGTGTGTGTGTGTGTGTGTGTGTGTGTGTGTGTGTGTGTGTGTGTGTGTGTTTCCTCCTGTCGGCATGCACCTCCTGATACTGCCGTGTGTGTGTGTGTGTGTGTGTGTGTGTGTGTGTGTGTGTGTGTGTGTGTGTGTGTGTGTGTGTGTGTGTGTGTGTGTGTGTGTGTGTGTGTGTGTGTGTGTGTGTGTGTGTGTGTGTATAGTGTGAATGTGTGTGTGTGAACGTGTGTGTGTGTGTGTGTGTGTGTGTGTGTGTGTGTGTGTGTATAGTGTGAATGTGTGTGTGTGAACGTGTGTGTGTGTGTGTGTGTGTGTGTGTGTGTGTGTGTGTGTGTGTGTGTGTGTGTGTGTGTGTGTGTGTGTGTGTGTGTGTGTGTGAATGTGTGTGTGTGAACGTGTGTGTGTGTTTCCTCCTGTCTGCATGCACCTCCTGATACCCTGTGTGTGTGTGTGTGTGTGTGTGTGTGTGTGTGTGTGTGTGTGTGTGTGTGTGTGTGTGTGTGTGTGTGTGTGTGTGTGTGTGTGTGTGTGTGTGTGTGTGTGTGTGTGTGTGTGTGTGTGTGTGTGTGTGTGTGTGTGTGTGTGTGTGTGTGTGTGTGTGTGTGTGTGTGTGTGTGTGTGTGTGTGTGTGTGTGTGTTTCCTCCTGTCGGCATGCACCTCCTGATACTGCCCTGTGTGTGTGTGTGTGTGTGTGTGTGTGTGTGTGTGTGTGTGTGTGTGTGTGTGTGTGTGTGTGTGTGTGTGTGTGTGTGTGTGTGTGTGTGTGTGTGTGTGTGTGTGTGTGTGTGTGTGTGTGTGTGTGTGTGTGTGTGTGTGTGTGTGTGTGTGTGTGTGTGTGTGTGTGAGCATGCATCATCACATTAGTGTGTGTTGTTTAATCTTCTCCTTTAAATCTAAAAAACAGCACACACTGTTCAGATCGTTTACAGGAGGACAGGAGCTTTAATGTGTTTTTATTTGATTCCCTTATTTTAAAGATTGGAAATGTGTTATTTGGAGAACATAATCAATACTTCTCAGTAAATAAATCAAAGCTATCCTCTCTGTCCTCCTGTATCGTTCATTGTCGTCTCATTAAAAAGTTACCAAAACTAACATGTTAATGAATGATGCTCAGAAAGGCTGTGGTCGCTCATTAGTTTTGTCAAATGGTAAATTGATTTTCTAATTATCTCCGTAACAGACGTACGGGCCTGTCGGCTAACTCACTTCTAATGTGGGTGTTTTTACTTTGAGCTGAAATCAAACAAATGCTATTTTCTAATATAAGAACACAGCGGTTCCCAACGGACCAGACGTATAAAAGCATGGGGGGATTCTGCAGGAGCTGAAATCTTAATAATACTAATAAAAATACTTTAAACTATAACTCACTATATATAGATTTTAAATATTCTCATCACAAATGTTAAAGCTCAACATAATACAAGAAAAAAAATAAGTCGCTGAAACAGAACGCTATTCCTGACTGTTTCCAACCTTGATCATGTGAAATTTGAAATTTGAAATGTTGACTTTGAAAAAACTGTGAGCTAAATTAATTGAAATCTTTTTCAAACTAAACTTTAATTGTTCATTTTGATATAAGAAGAAGATTAATTAAAAACGACCTCTAGATAAGAACAACACGATGACCCACCACAGCCGCTCTGAGCTCTTTTCGATCTTTGTCGTGTAATTGTTATTTATCTCTAACGTTGGCTCGCTGATTTCAGAGGCTGGTCCTGATGAACATGCCTGTGGACGAGGACATGTCGGTCCACTTCACCTCCACCCTGATGGCCCTCATCCGCACCGCGCTGGAGGTCAAGATCGCCCGAGGTGAGGAGGGATATATGTCTTTTTTTCTTTTCGCCATCTTTTCCGTTACAAGGGATGGAGCGGATAAACTAGTTGGCTATCTGATAAAATTGATTTCTTCACCTTTACAATGACCCGGACATGCTCGCGACCCATTGGTTCCCGACCCGACCCACGGCTGACCCGTGACCCGTGAAATGTATCTTCAAAACTAATTTCTGTTTACTTTAAAATGACACAGTATTATTAAGAAATATCACAAGTATTTTAAAATCAGTTCCAAACTGTTTTTTTTTTTTTCAACTCAAAATTGTCTGGGAGCCATATGCCGTCACCGGATGAGCCATATATGGCTCGCGAGCCATAGGTTCCCGACCACTGATCTAGTGACTGTGTAACTCCCTCTCTTGGATATCAGCATGTGAAGGACACTGTTCAGGAACTAGTTGATGCTCTGTATGTGATGACTCCTTCCATTCTGGAGAGGATCACAAATACATGGATCCTGAGATTCAAGCTCAACCCGGGGACCAGGGATTATTAACAATTTGAAGTATTCAGAAAAGTCTGAATTTTTAAACGTTTGAGAAAAATCAGAATTTTGAGAAAAAAGTCCGAATTTTAGATTTTGAGAAAAAGTCAGAATTTTGAGGGAAAAGTCAGAATTTGAGATTTATTGTTTTATTTTTATTATTTATTATTTTTATTTTGTATTTATTTATTTATTAGTTTTGTGCTGTCCCGTTAGTCTGTACAACACACTCTCGTAAATGTTGGCTACATGTTCTGTTTTGGTTATAAATGTGGTTTAAATATTTTACCCCTTCAAGTGAAGATCAACTGTGTACGGATTGTCAATTGATGTACAATAGTAAGTACTACTAAACTGAACACTAGTAGCTTTGAACTGTTCAATCTAACCTATCAATGTACCAGATGTATTTTCTATGTGTCTCCAATATAAATATGAATGTGTAGGTAAATAAAGAAATGAGTTGTTTAATGTTCAGGAGGGGAGGACAGGAACCAGATGGACCTGGACCTGCAGAAGGAGATCGGGGTGATCTGGCCTCACCTCTCTCAGAAGACTCTGGACGTCCTGGTTCCCATTCACAAAGGTGACGTCAAGAAACACAAGCATAAGTTTCACTTCACCTTCCAACCTTGGTCATGAAGAATACATGTCTCTCTGTTGTAAATAATAATAATGATACATTTAATTTATACAACAGACTTTACAAATAACGTCATCTCAGTTGCAAACAGATGTTCTTTCAAAAGTTTGAACAGTCTTACGGGCTGAGGGATGAAACCTTCCCTGAGTCTGGTGGTTTTGAACTAAGCCGTGTAACAAGATGTGGTAACGTACTCTTGAAGTCTGTTCTGATGCTCTCTCTCTCTCTCTCTCTCTCTCTCTCTCTCTCTCTCTCTCTCTCTCTCTCTCTCTCTCTCTCTCTCTCTCTCTAGCCAGTGATATGACCATCGGGAAGATCTACGCTGCCATGATGATTATGGATTACTACAAGCAGAGCAAAGCCAAGAAGCTCCGGCAGCAGCTGGAGGAACAGGTGCAACAAACACTGACAAGTTTACTCTTTATTTTGATCCAAACATTTCTTTTGTTTTTGTAATATATTTTTTATTGACACTTTTTTTTTCAAGACATAGTAATGGGACATCTTAAGTTCTTTTAACACAAAGATAAAATAAAAACAGTAAATCATACGTTTGTAAAAAATAAAATCTGGCCTATGAGGTTTTACGAAATGAGTCCACTTTACAAGTTTCATTTACATAATTATTCTCTTTTCGTCCTTAAATGTTCACCTGTTTTGTAGGAAGGTTTATTTGGGCTTTGGGCACCGAAGTTGATGAGGTTGCTCTAACAATGTGGTTTAATAACAAAATCCTTGTTGCAAAAGAGTCCCTTCATCTGAGAGAATCTCGTTCTTTATCCAATGAATAAGGAGGATAATCTCCTTTCTGATTTACCTTCTAGGAAATGCACAACTTAAATATCAGAAAACATCCTTTTTCTTTCTTGTTAGTTTACAACTTCAACCGCAAAAGAATATCCACGTGTTTTTTCTTCTCGTAAATAAACATTTTAGAGAATATATCTTTGAAATTCTGGGAACCTTTCTCTGAATATTGTGTCAGCGTTTTTTTTTCATTCGGTGTGGCGCAGTGGATATGTGTTCGGATCAGGGGGTCACAGGTTCAAACCCCACTGCAGTCAGCATGTCGTTGTGTCCCTGAGACACTTCTCCCCAAATTGTCCACAGTATTGAGTATGTAAGTTGCTTTGGATAAAAGCGTCCAAGTGACATGTAATCGCCTTAATGATATATGTACAAAATATGTTTAAATTAAATGAAGCCAGTCAGTTGTATATGAAGTGTTAAAGTTGTGTATTGTCTCCTCTTTAATCCCCTGTGTTTCCTCCCTATAGAAACACGCCCCCATGTTCCAGAGAATGGACGCCTCCTCTCTTCCTCAGGAGATCCTATGCAACGCTAAATCCCTTTCATTCCTCGGGCACAGCGCCGGATCCGCTCTGTAAATATCAGCTTTCATTCTCCTCAGTTATTTATATTTTATAAGCTCTATGGATTTACTGGTAGGCAGGCTTGAGGAGTAACAGATGGCATGTACAGTAACGGGATTACATAATCAGGGGACCCAAAAAGGGAACTGTATTCCCTTACAGTTACTTTTCCAAATATTGTTGATTACACTGCAAGTAAAACCTAAAAAGACAAGTCTGTGTTTTAAAGCAGGGGTTCCCAAAGTGGGGGTCGCGACCCCCCGGGGGGAACGAGAGATGATCACAAAATAAAAATGGAAAAAATAAATAAATAAAATTGATTAATTTTTTATCTGGTGGTGAATGGATAGTTGGGGTCGGTCTGAAGGGGAGGGGCTTAGCTTGACTCTGGTGGTGGTGAATGGATAGTTGGGGTCGGTCTGAAGGGGAGGGGCTTAGCTTGACCCTGGTGGTGGTGAATGGATAGTTGGGGTCGGTCTGAAGGGGAGGGGCTTAGCTTGACACTGGTGGTGGTGAATGGATAGTTGGGGTCGGTCTGAAGGGGAGGGGCTTAGCTTGACCCTGGTGGTGGTGAATGGATAGTTGGGGTCGGTCTGAAGGGGAGGGGCTTAGCTTGACCCTGGTGGTGGTGAATGGATGGTTGGGGTCGGTCTGAAGGGGAGGGGCTTAGCTTGACCCTGGTGGTGGTGAATGGATAGTTGGGGTCGGTCTGAAGGGGAGGGGCTTAGCTTGACCCTGGTGGTGGTGAATGGATGGTTGCGGTTGGTCTGAAGGGGAGGGGCTTAGCTTGACCCTGGATTCAGAGGGTCAGGAGGTGAAAAGGGGTGGAGGAGGGTTGCGTCGAGTCACCTGAAATGACAGCTGTCAGAGGAGAGAGCAGATTTTAAAGGGTTAGCAGAGCTGTTACGTTCCCTCCTAAACTAGGGGTACAAAGGGAAGTAACAACCGGGTGAGACAAAAAGGAGGAAACTGACAGCTGAAGCCACAAAGTGAGGTTTTAATCAATAAAAAAAGTAAAGAGGCTCACCAGCCAATTTGCAAAAAAACAAACTTAAATAACTAAGAACAACTTTCTATTAAAAGACAGTGACTAAATAGTACAACACACACAAAGATAAACTGGAGCACATCTAACAATTCACAAGAACACAGGCCTCACACAGAGACAGAGACATACTGCACACATGCAGCCAGAGGAGAAGGAGAGCTATGATAGGCTTGTGAGAATAGAGCGAAGTGATTGGTTAAGCTGGGGAGTGACGCCCCGATCACTTATTGAGAGGAGAGAGAGTAGTGACATATCTTTTTTTTTTTAAATCTCACCTTATTTCAAATTCCTTTTTTACGAAAAAATGTATTTTTCTGAACTAATTGTTGCCTTTAAAAAAAAATCAAATTAATTTTTCGGATTTATTTCCCAAAATCTCACTTTTTACAAAAAAATCTCACTTTATTTAAAAAAAACATGCAGGCTTTAAAACACTTTTTTTTACCAAAGATTCTGAGTGGATCAGCTGTTCTCTCTTCTCTGTGAGCTGTACTGTTCTGTAGGCTAATACTTTAAGTGTAAATCTACATACCTCTATCTTTTCACACAGTATAAGGAGTCCAGTGCTGCGTCATGTGATTTCAAATGTAAAAATTAACCAGTTACTACGGATGTTAAATAAATAAATAGCAGAGTAAAAGTACACTATCTAGCTTTTTCCTTAACAATGTAGTGAAGCAGATGTACAAAGTTGCATAAAATAGAAAATACTCAAGTAAAGTCCTCAAACTTGTACTTAAATAAAGTTCTTGAGTAAATGTAGTTTAATCACTGCTTTTAGGACACATCTGACTGGGGTCAAAACATACCCTCAGCCACGTACTTAGTTACTCTCCAAAACTGCTGTACTGTAGGTGATCAATTATACAGCAATGTTCAGATCAATTACTTATTTATTGTATATATATATATATATTGTATAAAGGTGAATGTTTTATTGTATAAAGATCACTCTATAAGCCATGTATACGTTACATCGTTTATCTGTTAATTATGGCTGTCTTTTCACACTAAAATGTCCTTGAGACGTCCTCTACAGTGGACCTACTTTGACATTACAAATTAAATACAATTTTAAAAAGTCTAAATTGCAAGATGTTTTTTTAACCCTAAATACGTAGGAAAATAAAATTGGAAGACACTTTTTCCCCTCTGTTCCCAGGAGGATATACATTTTTAAAAGATAGGAATATTTCACATATTTTCTATACGTCTATTTTATGTATATGTATAGTAAGTCTTTATATTTTAAACGCACACTATATCTTTAATTTGATCAGCACCATGTCACTATTATTTATTTATATGTACAATTTTAGCAAGTTTTTATATTGTCCTGTTCCTGTAAGCTAGTACAACACAATTTCGTTTTAATAGTACACTCTGTGTCTTTTTGAAATGACATTAAAGTATGTCTAAGTCTAACTCAAGAAATGACTCACAGTAGGAACATAACCTTTTGTTTTCTGTGGATTTGATCACTCAGTTCCTTTATCATCATGAACACTAACTGATGTTCTGTAATTGAGTTATTCTGTGTGTGTGTTCCTGCAGAACCAGAGGAGGCTTCGTGGCTCTCAGCCCCGTCCCTCCTCAGGAAATGTTCCTGCAGCCGCTGTCTCGCTCCAGGGAGGAGAAGGGGGAGGAAGAGGAGGGAGATTATCGATCTCCATATCACCAATATCATCATCACCTACACACACTGGTAACCATCACCTACACACACCATCCCCTACACACACCATCCCCTACACACACCATCATCTACACACACCATCCCCTACACACACCATCCCCTACACACACCATCACCTACACACACCATCACCTACACACACCATCATCTACACACACCATCACCTACACACACCATCCCCCTACACACACTGGTAACCATCACCTACACACACCATCCCCTACACACACCATCCCCTACACACACCATCATCTACACACACCATCCCCTACACACACCATCCCCCTACACACACTGGTAACCATCACCTACACACACCATCCCCTACACACACCATCCCCTACACACACCATCATCTACACACACCATCCCCTACACACACCATCCCCCTACACACACTGGTAACCATCATCTACACACACCATCCCCTACACACACTGGTAACCATCACCTACACACACCATCCCCTACACACACCATCCCCTACACACACTGGTAACCATCACCTACACACACCATCCCCTACACACACTGGTAACCATCACCTACACACACCATCCCCTACACACACCATCCCCTACACACACTGGTAACCATCACCTACACACACCATCCCCTACACACACCATCCCCTACACACACTGGTAACCATCATCTACACACACCATCCCCTACACACACTGGTAACCATCATCTACACACACCATCCCCTACACACACTGGTAACCATCATCTACACACACTGGTAACCATCATCTACACACACTGGTAACCATCATCTACACACACCATCCCCTACACACACTGGTAACCATCATCTACACACACCATCCCCTACACAAACCATCACCTACACACACTGGTAACCATCATCTACACACACCATCCCCTACACACACTGGTAACCATCATCTACACACACCATCACCTACACACACTGGTAACCATCATCTACACACACCATCCCCTACACACACCATCCCCTACACACACTGGTAACCATCACCTACACACACCATCCCCTACACACACTGGTAACCATCATCTACACACACCATCCCCTACACACACTGGTAACCATCATCTACACACACCATCCCCTACACACACCATCACCTACACACACTGGTAACCATCATCTACACACACCATCCCCTACACACACTGGTAACCATCACCTACACACACCATCCCCTACACACACCATCCCCTACACACACTGGTAACCATCATCTACACACACCATCCCCTACACACACCATCCCCTACACACACTGGTAACCATCATCTACACACACCATCCCCTACACACACTGGTAACCATCATCTACACACACTGGTAACCATCATCTACACACACTGGTAACCATCATCTACACACACCATCCCCTACACAAACCATCACCTACACACACTGGTAACCATCATCTACACACACCATCCCCTACACACACTGGTAACCATCATCTACACACACCATCACCTACACACACTGGTAACCATCATCTACACACACCATCCCCTACACACACCATCCCCTACACACACTGGTAACCATCATCTACACACACCATCCCCTACACACACTGGTAACCATCATCTACACACACCATCCCCTACACACACTGGTAACCATCATCTACACACACCATCCCCTACACACACCATCACCTACACACACTGGTAACCATCATCTACACACACCATCAACTACACACACCATCACCTACACACACTGGTAACCATCATCTACACACACCATCCCCTACACACACTGGTAACCATCATCTACACACACCATCCCCTACACACACCATCACCTACACACACTGGTAACCATCATCTACACACACCATCACCTACACACACTGGTAACCATTCATTCAATTGGTTTTAAGTCATTTTAAGAACTTTGATTTTCTTAAGAACTTTGACTTTTTTAAAGAAATGTTACTTTTCTCAGAATTTTGACATTTTATCAAAATGTTGACTTTTTCTAAGAATTTTGAGTTTTTGCGAAATTCTGATTTTTTTCTAAACTTTAAACTTTTTTTAAACTTTAAACTTTCTTTAATTAAAGAATTTTGACTTTCTAAGGATTTTGACTTTCTAAGGATTTTGACTTTCTAAGGATTTTGACTTTCTAGGGATTTTGACTTTTTTCAGAATTTTGACTTTTTTCAGAAACTTTATTTTTTCTCAAAATGTTTTTGACTTTTTCTCAAAACGTTTTTGACATTTCTCAGTATTTTCACTTTTTTCTGAGAATGTTAATTACCACAAAATTGTGCAATCCATGTGTGAATCGTTCCCTTTGATCTCAGTAGATTTGACTCTTGAGATGAGAGTCACATGATGAATACCCTCTCTTCTGTCATGTGTGTTTAAGGTGCCGGATGTGATGGAGTATAACCAGGTGATGCATCATCATCATCATCATCATCATCTTCACGACTCAGCTGTTATTAAATCCCCTCAGCGCTCCGCCTCCATCAGAGCGTCCTCCATGCCCCGGCTGGCTGTCGATCTTCCGGTAATAAAGAGTCATAACCTTTATTAAAAGTACCTAAAAGGGCTTAGTACACGCTTTCATATCTACTACTGTTAGATATTATCAATATATTATACAGTAAACAACATCGCGTTCAAATATTTATATATTCTGATTTACTTTCAGGTCATAAGTGTATTTTATGTTTCGCTATAGGAGGAGACTTTTCATTTTCATCTTTTAAATCTCTGAAGTGCTTTAATAGCATTTATTTATTTTTATTTCACTTTTTCTGAAGAGATTCTTCTGCACATTTCGTGATCTACAAAACATACTCCTTTGTGTGTTTGATATTGAGAGAGGTGTAGATATACATCTACAGTGACCTAAGTAGCCCCTCCTCTGTTTGTGTAGGCCAGAGGTGGAAAGTATTGGAGTACAAATACCTTGTTTCAGGTATCAGTACTTTACTCCACTACGACTTTTTACTTTGACTTCTTACATGTTGAACTCAAATACCTGTACTTTCTACTTCTTACATGTTGAACACAAATACCTGTACTTTCTACTTCTTACATGTTGAACACAAATACATGTACTTTCTACTTCTTACATGTTGAACCCAAATACCTGTACTTTCTACTTCTTACATGTTGAACTCAAATACCTGTACTTTCTACTTCTTACATGTTGAACACAAATACCTGTACTTTCTACTTCTTACATGTTGAACACAAATACCTGTACTTTCTACTTCTTACATGTTGAACACAAATACCTGTACTTTCTACTTCTTACATGTTGAACTCAAATACCTGTACTTTCTACTTCTTACATGTTGAACACAAATACATGTACTTTCTACTTCTTACATGTTGAACACAAATACCTGTACTTTCTACTTCTCACATGTTGAACTCAAATACCTGTACTTTCTACTTCTTACATGTTGAACACAAATACCTGTACTTTCTACTTCTCTCATTTTCCAAACAGGCTGGTTCCTTTAGTCTGAATGTGTGTTTGGTGGCGTGATCATTATTATTTAGAGTCATTGCGTGCCTATTGATTTGAACACGATCCGTGTATCCATCATTTCCTGGTCTTCTCTAAAGAAGAGGGACCAATGAAAACGTTGTCATGTTGCCGTTGTTCAGCATGGAAACATTCATTAGCTAACAATGACATTATTGTTCTATTAATATAAAGGGAGGTCAGGTACTCTTTAAAACAGCTGCTAGTTATGGGTACTTTTTACTGAAGTACATTTCAAAGCCTCTTTACTTTGACTTGAGTAAAGGAGTTTAGTCAGTACTTCTACTTTCACCAGAGTATTTTTAAACACGAGTATCTGTACTTCTACTTGAGTAAAGGATGTGTGACTTTGCCATCTCTGTAGGCTGGGATGTCTGCAGACAGTAAGCTGATGAAGCGCTCCTTCTCCACCATCGGGGATCAGTGTGTGAACGGCCTCTGGCAGGAGCAGCACTCTCTGGAGAGAATCAGTCCGGACGGCGAGTACCGACCACGACAGAAGAGCTACAGAGGTCAGTGAACGCACCACGACTCCTTTAGTCACTTAAAGTGGTGCAGGAATGAGTCCTAAAACCTGGAAATGAGGCAGCGTTTTGGCCCTTCCTGTTCCCTCCTGAATGGTTTTCAGAATGTGTTTTTATCCTGAAATAAGGTCTGTGGTTAACACAAGCTGAAGAGATTTTAACGTTTTGTTCTGCGACATAAAATACGTCAGTAAATACCCAACTGGTGGATTTAAAAACGCAGGTTGCTAACAAGTGTCTAAATGAGACGACTGAACGTCATCACGCCCAACATTAGCCTCCTTTAGCTTAGCGGTGGTAACGTGAGGTCATGTGACCGTGCTGTAGTTCCTTTATAGCCCAACATTAGCCCCTTTAGCTTAGCGGTGGTGACGTGAAGTCATGTGACCGTGCTGTAGTTCCTTTATAGCCCAACATTAGCCCCTTTAGCTTAGCGGTGGTGACGTGAAGTCATGTGACCGTGCTGTAGTTCCTTTATAGCCCAACATTAGCCTCCTTTAGCTTAGCGGTGGTGACGTGAAGTCATGTGACCGTGCTGTAGTTCCTTTATAGTCCAACATTAGCCTCCTTTAGCTTAGCGGTGGTGACGTGAAGTCATGTGACCGTGCTGTAGTTCCTTTATAGCCCAACATTAGCCTCCTTTAGCTTAGAGGTGGTGACGTGAAGTCATGTGACCGTGCTGTAGTTCCTTTCAGTGGCGTTTTCTCCTGGAGGCCAAGGGAAGCCAGGCTTCCCCTGTTTTTTCTAATTGTAGTTATAATTTTAATAAATAAATAAAAACACTTCGTTTAGTTTCGGAAATTCTTTGTTGTGTGTTGCTGCCGGCCCGTCTCTCCCCCATTCTCATTGAGTATTTTAGAAAGAGTGAAACAGCGCCCCCCTAGATGTTATGGTGAAACAGTAGATTGCACTCTCTGTTGCGAGAGGAGGCCAGCCGAAATTGGCTTCCCTTGGTGAAAAAAAATGGAGGGATTGACCAATCAGACAAGACTCACTTCATGCCCCTGCCAACCTGTGATTGGTCAGGGCCATGCCAAGGGAAGCCGGAGGCCGTTGGCTTCCCTTGCCTCACAATCCAATCAAATCGCATCAACTGAGTGTTGCAGTGACGCGTCCTGAAACCCGGAAGTAAGCCTCGCTCGGTTTCCCTCGACAAAAAGCAATGGGATTTCTCCATAGGATTTTGGAAAATAACTCGAAATAAGGTCAGTCGAAAACGAACCTGTTAGGTAAATGCACGTTTTGTTCAGTCGGATAATATCCACATGTCTACCCTACTTTTATAATTTTCGAATCATAAATCTAATCGATAGAAGATAGATAACGTCACTGCACCACTCTCACCGCCGTTAGAAAGTAGCAAGCAACTGAAGGAAGTGCAATTATGGAGGGTGGAGATTTGGAGTATTTAATCAAAAATAATTGTACTAAACTTCCGCTGCAGCAGCAACAACAAATACAATCTGATGACAGGCCAATGCCCAAACTGGAGCTGTGTACAGCGAGGAACAAAGGAGCGAACCGGACGTAAAACGTTAAAGGTCTCCTGATTTAGTTTGTGAATGAATGCTTATTAGAGTTTCGGCTGGAGAGTGCGTGCGGACCTGTCGGTCAGATAACAGGCGTGTGTAAGTCCTGCATCTGTATGATACAAATGTGTGTAAAATGATACCGTGTGTTGTAATCACTCATCTGGTTACGTTATTACATTGACCACCACACCCCCCCCCCCCCACGAACCAAAAGAAAGGACGTATTATTGGCTTCCCCTCATTTTTTCCCCACGCCACGCTACTGGTTCCTTTATAGCCCAACGTTAGCCTCCTTTAGCTTAGCGGTGGTGACGTGAAGTCATGTGACCGTGCTGTAGTTCCTTTATAGCCCAACATTAGCCTCCTTTAGCTTAGCGGTGGTGACGTGAAGTCATGTGACCGTGCTGTAGTTCCTTTATAGCCCAACATTAGCCTCCTTTAGCTTAGCGGTGGTGACGTGAAGTCATGTGACCGTGCTGTAGTTCCTTTATAGCCCAACATTAGCCACCTTTAGCTTAGCGGTGGTGACGTGAAGTCATGTGACCGTGCTGTAGTTCCTTTATAGCCCAACATTAGCCTCCTTTAGCTTAGCGGTGGTGACGTGAAGTCATGTGACATGCTGTAGTTCCTTTATAGCCCAACATTAGCCTCCTTTAGCTTAGCGGTGGTGACGTGAAGTCATGTGACCGTGCTGTAGTTCCTTTATAGCCCAACATTAGCCACCTTTAGCTTAGCGGTGGTGACGTGAAGTCATGTGACCGTGCTGTAGTTCCTTTATAGCCCAACATTAGCCTCCTTTAGCTTAGCGGTGGTGACGTGAAGTCATGTGACATGCTGTAGTTCCTTTATAGCCCAACATTAGCCTCCTTTAGCTTAGCGGTGGCGACGTGAAGTCATGTGACCGTGCTGTAGTTCCTTTATAGCCCAACATTAGCCACCTTTAGCTCTTTAGCTTAGCGGTGGTGACGTGAAGTCATGTGACCGTGCTGTAGTTCCTTTATAGCCCAACATTAGCCACCTTTAGCTTAGCGGTGGTGACGTGAAGTCATGTGACCGTGCTGTAGTTCCTTTATAGCCCAACATTAGCCTCCTTTAGCTTAGCGGTGGTGACGTGAAGTCATGTGACATGCTGTAGTTCCTTTATAGCCCAACATTAGCCTCCTTTAGCTTAGCGGTGGCGACGTGAAGTCATGTGACCGTGCTGTAGTTCCTTTATAGCCCAACATTAGCCACCTTTAGCTCTTTAGCTTAGCGGTGGTGACGTGAAGTCATGTGACCGTGCTGTAGTTCCTTTATAGCCCAACATTAGCCACCTTTAGCTTAGCGGTGGTGACGTGAAGTCATGTGACCGTGCTGTAGTTCCTTTATAGCCCAACATTAGCCACCTTTAGCTCTTTAGCTTAGCGGTGGTGACGTGAAGTCATGTGACCGTGCTGTAGTTCCTTTATAGCCTAACATTAGCCTCCTTTAGCTTAGCGGTGGTGACGTGAAGTCATGTGACCGTGCTGTAGTTCCTTTATAGCCCAACATTAGCCACATTTAGCTTAGCGGTGGCGACGTGAAGTCATGTGACCGTGCTGTAGTTCCTTTATAGCCCAACATTAGCCACCTTTAGCTTAGCGGTGGTGACGTGAAGTCATGTGACCGTGCTGTAGTTCCTTTATAGCCCAACATTAGCCACCTTTAGCTTAGCGGTGGCGATGCGAAGTCATGTGACTTTTATACAGGGCTGCCAACACTCACGCATTGAACGTGAGAGTCACGCAATTAACCCGAATTTCACGCACTCACGCCACACATGCCTTTCCTCACGCATGCCCCCGGACCCCCCCCACACTTATAAAATAGCACTTGATTGTAAGGGTCGCGGGTACACTGTGTATGTGCGTATTCCACTGTAGCGCCCGGCACATTAATGGGAAACCCTAGTTTGTACATGTTCAATACATTTGTAACACTGAACACATGAACGTTTCTTTTTTCGGTTCACCAAAAAAAAATCTCACTCCAAGCTGAACTCAAATGTTGGCAGCCCTGTTTATATCCTATATTTAGCATTTTACTCCGAAATCCTAAAGTGGTGTTGATAGGTGGATATTATCCTGCTGAACTAAACGTGTAAGTATCATAAACGTTTGTTTGCCACAGATCTCAGATGGTTTTATTTCCGTTAAACGCCTCTCAGGTCCTAAAAACAACCCCAGAGAAACCAGCAGTCACGAGCGAGGGCGATCTAAGGAGCGGCGCCACCTGCTGTCTCCAGACGTTTCCAGATGTAACTCTGAGGAGCGAAGCAGAGACACTTCCTGTGAGAGGAGGCGCTCCAGATCCCCGAGCGAAGGACGGACTCACACCTTACAGAGACAGGTAGGAGGTTAGACACACACTAGGTTAGTGGGTTGTTGCCATCCCTGTGTTTCACTTTGTCCCATTCTTAGTAGATCAGAGAGTGAGGGTTCTTGTTTGAGTTTTGGTGTGAAAGGATACATTTAGAGATAGGCTGAGCTCGCCGGAAATTTGACTTTTTCTAAGAATTTAGACTTTTTCTAAGATTTTGGACTTTTTCTTAGAATTTTGAGTTTTTTTCAGACATTTCTCAGAATTTTGACTTTTTTTCAGACATTTCTCAGAATTTTGACTTTTTTTCAGACATTTCTCAGAATGTTGACTTTTTTTCAGAATGTTGACTCGATTGACTTTGAATCACATCCCTGGTTTAGCTCATTCGAACTGAACGTCCCTGTGTGTGTTGTTTGCAGGTGAACTCGTCTGTAAGCCCCGCCCACTCTGACTCCGGGACGCCTCGAAATCGTCGCCAGCTTCCTCAGACTCCCTCTCGCCCTCGACCCTACATCTCCTACTCTCCTCTGGTCTCCCAAACATCCGCCATCCCAGTTTTAGCAGAATCTTCGTCCTCCCTCGAGGTACATCTTTTCGGTATTTTTGTAACTCTGGCACAACAATCTTATCTTACCTTACGACCTCCTCTACTGTTAAACACCTGAACTTTTATTAAAAACACAGAGAGATAAGTATTTTAAGAAAACTAATAACATTACAAAATATTTAAAATAATAAAATATATAGTAAAATATAGCAGTATTTACATAGAAATACAATGTGGCAGTAATACAAGCCTTGAATCTTGATTCCCCGCCTCAGGATGGATCTGGAGCCTCCAAATTGAAACCGGAGAAAGAAACCAGCCCCCTTCCTCCAGTTCAGGGGTCCTCTGGAGGTCAGGGGTCGTCTGGAGGTCAGGGGTCATCTGGAGGTCAGGGGTCATCTGGAGGTCAGGGGTCGTCTGGAGGTCAGGGGTCATCTGGAGGTCAAGGGTCATCTGGAGGTCAAAGCCACCCCTCGCCTCAACGCTACATCTCAGAGCCCTTCTTGCCGTTCCACGATGACGTCATGGAGGGAGCTGACGGGGAGGAAACTCTCACTTTTGAGACGGCCGTGGCCACCAGTTTGGGACGAGCCAACGCCATAAGCTCCGCCCCCCAGCTCAGACACTCCTGGCAGGTTCCCAACGGACACATCCGCACGAAGACTTTGGGCCAGGCGAGTCCTTCAGGAGCCAATGAGCTGCTGAGCGACACGGACGAGGACGACCGCTGCTAAAAAAACAGAAGAGGAGGCGACTCGGAAAATATCTCCACGAGGCACAAGGACTTCTGAGATCTGTGTTGTGTCTCAAATTGCGTACTTCTGTATTTACTTCTGCTGTTCTGATTGTTTGAGTGCGTTCCAATGGCGACCGCTACTAAAAAACTCCACGAGGCACAAGAGGAACGAGGAAGAGGAACGAGGAAGAGGAAGCGACTCCATGAGGCACCAGGACCTCTGAGATCTGTCCTGTGTCTCAAACTGCGTACTTCCTGCTGATTGGATTGCATTTGAAGTGCGTTTAAATGCTAAGTTTTGGCTAAATGACTGCCTGGATGGTGCTTTCAGAACGGTCCAAACGTTAAGTGTTGAACGCTGGACACTTCTCACACTCAATGGCCGCTGTGTTGTAGCTGAAGTAAAGCGAACAGTTTCTGCAGAAAACATATAACACTATAAATATACGAGTCATTCATGTGGGGGTTTTGTTTAGTATTTAAGAAACACACCATTAAGCTCATAGTGTTCATTCAGCCCTCTGCATCAGATTGAGTACCGCTAACAATGCTAGCTGATAGCAACGGTTGTCACTTCCTGTTAGGACACAGTGGCCGTTTCTCAATGTCGAGTACACATGATGCAGAGCCACTATTTCAAGTATACTACGTCATCGAGTGGCGCCGAATGCCGGGCATTTAAACAGTCCTTCGGCGCCACTCGATGACGTAGTGTACTTGAAATAGTGGCTCTGCAGCAGGTGTACTCGACATTGAGAAACGGCCAGTGTGTGTGATTTGAAAGTCAAAATGCACGCACTGCATATGTGTTCAAAGTGCACGAGATGCAGTGAACTACACCGTAAAAATGTGACCATTGGTTACTTACAAACATCTGGCAACAAAGTGACACCCAATATAATTAATTAGTTCAACAATTTGAATAAACAAGTATTGAATACATTGTTTAAAGTTAGTCAATGTTTATCAAAGAAAGTTAAATTATGTTGGATTTAGTGATTTAATTCTGTATTTATTTACAACTTAAAACGTAAATTAGATTACTAAATATGTGGTGAAATTGGATTAAATAAGTATCTATAGGAGATACTGATTTATATTTAGTGAATACCTGTATGAAATTAACTTGCATTAACTTATACTTTAAGATTTCAATTTACTGAATATCTAGGTAAAAATGGTATATTTACCACATATAAGTTTAATGGCGCATTTCCACTGCAGGGCCTCGCTCGGCTTAGTACGGTATAGCTAAGCCTTGTTAGGCCAGGCTCACTTTATGCTGCGTTTCCATTACAGTTTCGTAGCTGGGGCAGTAACTATAGTAACGCAGTGTAGGCGGAGCCGTGACGTCATCTTCAATGAGAACCACAAAAACAACATCAGCCGTTAGCTGTCAGCCCTCAGAGCTCACAGCTCTTCACATCTGTTCAGAAACTAGACAGAAGTGAAACAAGTCCAAACCACAGACAGTCTGTGTCATGGAGAATACAGTCTCTGGTTTATTTATGTCTGTAGGCCGTTGTTGTGAGTGTGGACGGTCGGAGCATATACAACGTTAGCTTAGCCGATCTCCATTCAGAAAACACTCATTTTAAAAGGTGTTTCTCCTGCCGTCTGTCTGCAGACTTGTCAAAGCATTAATTCATGGTTTGTACTAACCGGTATCAGTATGTTGTTACTTCGGCATCATTTAGAAACGTGTCTTACAATTAAATCACGGTCAAATATGTTCATCTTCTTGTAGTTGCCAGCGATTCTCTCTCTAGTTTAGCATACTCAGCCCGGCTGTTGGCCCGGAAAGAACCTCGATTTTGGAGAGCCAGAAAAACTGTGCAAAAGTACCCGTTAGCCGGAACTACGCCGAGTGGAAACGCTACCAAAAAACGGACCGGGCACGGCACGCTCAAACCGCACTGTAGTGGAAATGCGCCATTAGAGTATTCAGTTCCATTGGAAGTCACTTTGTTGCCGTATCTTTGTCTAATCTGCTCACTCTATCGTGTCTTCTTAGAGCCACCATTTATTTAAATTCAATCCACACACCTCCATTCAGATAAAGGGAGTATCTGAGTAGAGACACAGCACCTCTCAGCAGCAGTAGCATCACAAACTGTGTGTGTGTGTGTGTGTGTGTGTGTGTGTGTGTGTGTGTGTGTGTGTGTGTGTGTGTGTGTGTGTGTGTGTGTGTGTGTGTGTGTGTGTGTGTGTGTGTGTGTGTGTGTGTGTGTGTGTGTGTGTGTGTGTGTGTGTGTGTGTGTGTGTGTGCTCTTAATAGAGAAACGGTGCCAAAGCACAGCAGAGACTGTACTATACGTAGATCACTGCAGGCAGGGCGTTGTGTTTTGATTGTTATTTGAACAAAATGTTGAGACACGACGGCGTCCTCTCTTTGGTCCCAGAGACTGACCTGAGTGAGTTTCGTGCAGGTGAACATAGAGGTAGGATGTAAAGATGTGATACGATGAATGTATTTTAGTTTCAGACGTTCAGAGGGTTGCTGTTGGTCGTGGATGTAGCCATGAAACTCTCCGGTTTACAACCAGAGAATCTCCATGGTCTGTGGGCATTAAAACATCAATGCTATCCTCTCATAATGTTCCACAAGGCGAGACACTACAGGAACACACTGTTGTTTCACGACTAGAGGAAAGAGAACATCCAAAATACACACTCGTATCTCTCTCCCTTCCTTACCTGAAGTGTCTCCCCTTAAAGTGTTGCTTTGTTTTGATGTGAAGAACATGCTGAAGACTCGGGACAGATTACAGGAGAAGAGATATTTTGTCTCAGGACACTGGACCGTCACAGTTGTAATATAAGACCTTCTGAGACGCTCTACATTGGACCTTAAGTGTGAAAATCAGACGGACAGGAAGTGAGTTCCACAGGTCGGTCAGCACGATGTCACATGACCATCGTCGGCCCGCTGAAGGATCATGGAGGTTTGTTTCTGTGCTGGATTCTGTCGATTCCAAAGCCATTTTCTTCCAGTAAAAAGTAACACAACCAGGGACCATGTCCTTCCTTCCTTCCTGTGACGGACACTTCTACAAGAAGAGGAATCATACTATGGTTTGCTTATATGTAAACAGCCATTGTTATTGAAGTTTCCACATGCATGACCATAGTGACGATGAGAGGAATATCTTATTGTTATTATTTCAATGCATCCATGATGATTAGGGCTGCACCATTTGGAACAAAGTAAAGTATTTAGACTGGAACTGCAATCTCAATCCGTAGAGGATATTGGAGGGATTGATCCTAAAAGTCTCTTTATACAAAAAATACATTAGATTATCATGGTGTGAGTTTTCTAAGACGATCTGTAATTAAATAATATGTGTTGTTACGTCTGTTAAATTCGATTTGTAGGCTGGGATATAGTCTATTTACCAGCTCAGAGAGTGCTGTTGTGAACCCAGAGATGTTGAGACCCCAAATGTTTATGTTAGAAATGTAGAGTAGGGTCTCCAGCTCATAGAAACTGCCGGAAGCTAACCTGCATATGTTGGGCAATTAGCACAATTATCACAAGTTGTGTTAATTAGCATTAAATAGCATATGCAGACAGTAGCTACAATATGGCTTGGTCGATCTGGACACGTTTGCAGTGGTATTTGAGGTTATTGAAGATGTTCAATCAATTTCTGACCATTTCAGGATCTTAAATGGAAGTTTAGGCTAGACTTGTATTCTCTGTCGGCCGATTTCGATCCATTTTGGGTCCATTAAGAAGTTTAAGAGGACTCAAAATCATGCCTTTGATCCTGAAAGAGTCAGAAATGGATCCTCAATAACCTCCAAAACGACCAAGCCATTTTTGTAGCTGTCGTCTGAATATGTCAATGAATGCAACTTTCAAATTGCCCAACATATGCAGGTTAGCATCCGGCAGTTTCTATGTGCTGGAGACCCTACTGTACATTTCTAACAGGAAACTTTGGGGTACTTCAGTTCACTAAGCTGGCAACTAAATGTATATATCTGCAGCTCCAAATTTAAAATGTATTCCAACACATAATTAATCTATTAGTCGATTTGAATGTTGCACATGTCCATATTGTGATTTGGACCTACTCGTGCAGCCCTAATCATGATTACACTGGCATTCAAACCCAGTTCCCCCACAGAGTAATGAAGTAACAACACTATTCTTTTGTCCCGGCATCCACTGTCGATATCTTTGATCATTCCAACCTTCCCTTAAATAAGATGTGTATTTATATCACGTGCTGTTGTGTTTCTGTAATACATGTTTTGAAATGTGAACACAGGACTTATCTGGACTGGAAAACCTGGACTGGGTAAAAAAAAAGACGTATTTTAGCAAAGAAACCTCCTTTTAAATCCCCACGATGGGTTCCTACAGTAAACATGTTGTGTTAGGGCTTCAGGGCGTAGTTTATCACGTGAACAGTGTCTCTGTACAGAACACCCTGATCTGTGCCTGGGGACACCACCCCTACAACGCCTGGATTTCATAGATAGAGAAGCCTTCTGGTAAATATGTAGGATAACGTGTACAAAATGAATCCATGTTTCATTGATTTATTGTCTATGACCTTAACAAATCAAGTGTTTACATATCTGTGCAAAGGACCATTAAAGAGAGAGCACTTGTCTTTTCTTCACTGACTGATGTTACTAAATACTTAAATAGGTGACTAGTCTAGTGTATACATATTACATACGGGGGACGGAGGCATTATGCTGTCACATATGGGCCTGTTGGCGAAGGACGTTGAAGGGCGTCCATGAATAACAAACAAAGCCAATGAATGTCAATGTGTTGAGGTCATATGTTTAAAAACCCAACAGAATTTGTCAAATATCTTAATTTGTTCAAACTAACTCTGAACATCGATGTTAAACTACAAAAGATGATTTTCCAGAGAGCTGACAGGGTGTCTGCAGACGGCTTGTATATTTAGTTGGTCTTTCCATGATGTGTAGGTTGAAAGGATTTAGCTGTTAAACCTGACCTTCAGTGTTCACACACACACACACACACACACTGATGGCGTCTGAATCTGTCAGCTTTGTGATACAGTTTACGTTCCCCTGTGAGGAAACTATTTACTCTGAGACTAAAATCCATACTGAGCCGTCCTCTCGTCTCACCGCTGTATATTTCCAGTAAATGAGCAGGTAGACGTGTGTGTGTGTGTGTGTGTGGTGTGTGTGTGTGTGTGTGTGTGTGTGTGTGTGTGTGTGTGTGTGTGTGTGTGTGTGTGTGTGTGTGTGTGTGTGTGTGTGTGTGTGTGTGTGTGTGTGTGTGTGTGTGTGTGTGTGTGTGTGTGTGTGTGTGTGTGTGTGTGTGTGTGTGTGTGTGTGTGTGTGTGTGTGTGTTCGCTCTAACGTTTACATGACAGTTTTCCAGGTGAGCTGAGTGTGCGTCTGGGTCAGAGGAGGAGGAGATGCTATTGGTGGTCTGAGGACAGGAAGGGGAGGAGCCTGGGAGCTGCAGTATTTGTCTTATTTTCTGCAGTTTACCTTACGTGTTTGCCAGGAAGCCTTTTTACACAGCGTGTTTCATGAGGGATACAAACAGCCTTGCACGTGGTCAGACAGGCAGCTTGGTTGCGGTCGAAATACAATTACTATTGTATTTATTTTAAACTTGTTAGGCCTTTCATAAAGGAAGGTCCAGTGTTTCCTAAAGGAGGTTATAAAGGAAGTTTCAAAGCTCCTTTCCTATCATCTAATCAAACAGATCTTATCATGGCTGCCACTGAGGTACTTTTCGGGTCATTTCACTCTGTTAAGTTTAGCTTAGGAAGGTTCCTACAGAGTGAAATTACCCAGAAGCCCCTCAGTGGCCGCCATGATAAGAGCTGTTTGATTCTAGATCAGGGGTATTCAACTAAAAGTCAACGAGGTCCAGTTAGAAAAATCTCCCCATGCAAAGGTCCGGAGCTTCAAAATGTCTAAGTTGCTTTATGAATTAGTGTGATATATATTGAAGTAGCCTAGTATCAACATCTGCATGTAATCAACAACTAACTGCCAATCAAATAAAGAAAGAACAATTCAAAAACAACAATATGTATTATCAATTAACATTGAACTCTACAGATATACAGTAAATACTGTGGATATGTGTGATGTTCCTCTCGGGCTGCATTTAAAATAGAGGAAATAAATAAAATAGCTTTTGAAAATATGTGCATCTTAAAAGTGCTTAATTTTAGATAAATAAAATAAAGTGTAGCAGCAGCTTGAGTTTCCCCTTTTCTTTGTTAACCGTTTCACATCATGACTTCACAGTTTCAGACGATGATAGAACAATATCAGTCTTTACACATCATAACAATTGATCAGTTTTAAAGTTTCTCTTTCTTTCCCTCTTATATTGCAGCCCCTCACTCACTTTTTTTAATTCAGTGCGAGAATTGAGCTGGAGCTCGTCCTGCCAGGAGTTTAGATCTGGGCTGAAATGGTGTCAGGACCATTCTCATACACATCCAGGTGCTCATTGGTTAGCCTCGGTTAGCTCATTGGTTAGCCTCGGTTAGCTCATTGGTTAGCCTGGGTTAGCTCATTGGTTAGCCTCGGTTAGCTCATTGGTTAGCCTCGGTTAGCTCATTGGTTAGCCTCAGTTAGCTCATTGGTTAGCCTCGGTTAGCTCATTGGTTAGCCTCGGTTAGCTCATTGGTTAGCCTCGGTTAGCTCATTGGTTAGCCTCGGTTAGCTCATTGGTTAGCCTCGGTTAGCTCATTGGTTAGCCTCGGTTAGCTCATTGGTTAGCCTCGGTTAGCTCATTGGTTAGCCTCGGTAAGCTCATTGGTTAGCCTCGGTTAGCTCATTGGTTAGCCTCGGTTAGCTCATTGGTTAGCCTCGGTTAGCTCATTGGTTAGCCTCGGTTAGCTCATTGGTTAGCCTCGGTTAGCTCATTGGTTAGCCTCGGTAAGCTCATTGGTTAGCCTCGGTTAGCTCATTGGTTAGCCTCGGTTAGCTCATTGGTTAGCTCATTGGTTAGCCTCGGTTAGCTCATTGGTTAGCCTCGGTTAGCCTGCCCTGGAACGATATTTAGTTTGAATTTTGATCCTGGTGGCCTGATCATATTGGGCTCTGAGACTGCTCATTTGTTGTGACCTCAGTTCTGACTTGAGAGGGAACGTTTGGTCAAGCACTTTGTGTTTTGTCTCATAGTGGCGTTTTGGCATTTTTAATGAGCGCCACGGTCTCTGAACAAATGAGACACACTGGCTCTGTGCTCCCAGTGGGCAGGATGTATCGCTAATTATTCTCATCACTCTCTTCACTCACTTTCCTCTCCGCTTCTCTCTGCCGCTCTCTCGTCTCTCTCTTCTTCTGTGTTTCTCTCCCTGTATCGCTCACTCGTCTCTTTCGCCCCCTGTCGGCGGCGGTTAAAATAGAATCGTCCCGTCAAAATTGAAATCCCAGGTCCGGGTCCGTATAGGTCAGCGTCTGGGTCCGGATCCGGACTGCGGTCCGCCTGTTGCCGACCCCTGCTCTAGATGATAGGAAAGGAGCTTCAATACTTCCTTTATAACCTCCTTTAGCTTAGGAACCACTGGACCTTCCTTTACGAAAGGAAAGGAGAAAAGGCTGCCCCACAATGCCTTGCAGCAACATTTACCGTGACACGACATTTGGCCGATTGGTCAGATAGTGTATGTGCAGACTCTCAAAGCACCGCAGTCTCTTCTCCTAAGTCCTTTTGAATTCTCCTATCCACTATTCCTTAACCCCATGACGTTTCACTCAGAGGTCAAGGAATAGATGATAGGAGAAGAAGATAGGAGTTGATTTTTTGGACAATTCCGCTGCAACCCTTAATAACTTCCTGTTGGAGAGTTACTAACTTCCTGTTGAAGAGTTACTAACTTCCTGTTGGAGAGTTACTAACTTCCTGTCAAGTGGTTAATAACTTACAATCCCCATTAGTTGGTTTTGAACGGCACTTAATGTTGCGGATCCTACAGTACACACAATCGCTCACATGGACAGGATTGAATTGAGCTAAAGTAACTCTAAGGTAGATATTCAATAGGAAACTCAATGCTGCTACATACAATTTATTCTCACCCCTCTCTCTGGTTTCCTGCGGCCCTGTGGGAAGGATCACGGCTCAGCATCAGTCCAGTTGTGTCATGGTTATGGGTCATTGTTGATATTATCCACCGTTATTTTGAAAAGTGGTCACCCCCCTGTTATGTCTGTTACTTCCTGTCTTGTGTAGTTTGACTTCCTGTCTTTGGTTTCCCTCCTGTCTGATGGTGTCCTGCCCTGTGTTTCACCTCCTCTCTCCAGCTGCTTCTTGTCTCGTGATTACCCTTCTGTGTATTTAGTCTTGCTTTCCTTTGTGTTCCTTGTCCGATTGTCGTCAATGTAACCTGCATGATCCTCTCTGTGGGTTTGTTCTTGTTCCCTGTTTCACCCGGTTGGTGTTTCTTTGTTTTGTTTTCAGCTTTTGAATAAAGCTTGTTTTTTGTTAATACTTCTTGGTTCCCTTTTCTACTTTGTTTGGGTCCTCATATCATCAGTAACCTGACAAGTTGTTTCTGGACGGCGGTCTGCAGCAGAGCCCCCCCTGGCGTCAGGGTGTTTCTTTAGTCCTGGATCTTCCTCACCTCACCCTTTTTACCGTAAACCTCCAGCCATCCTCTTCTGATCTCCATGTGTCACATTCCTCACCTGGAGCTCAGCCCTCCTCCTGACCCAACAGAGAGAGGGGGGTCAATGTGAAGTTCAATGGCAGAGTTAGCACAGGATAGCCATTCGTTTATTTTCTCGGTTGTTCATTTCAATAATGTTTGATTGGAAGGAACATCAGGTGGACAGGAAAGTAAAAAAACACAGCCTTCATGTAAATAATTATACCTCCCTATTGTAGTATTTTTCTCCCAATACTTACTTATTATAATACATAGTACAAACATTGTCTTTCATTATAAGATCAATCCGAAAAGCGGACTTCCAAATAAAATAATTTGAATCGTAAGTTCTCAAAGCTCCAAACCAATGCATTCAGTCATCTCATAAACTCTGGGGCACTAACGAAAAAGCAAGATGTTTCAAATAAACAAATTCGCTGTTAATCATGAATTCAGTTTATATAATAATAATAATAAATCTTTATTTATATAGCACTTTTCAAACAGCACGTGCGGCTCAAAGTGCTTTACAAAATGACGACACATCACAAGTTAAAAATAAACAACAAGAAAATTCCCCTCAGATCAGATGTTAAAACTTTTAGGTACATGCAGCAGAATATAACATTTAAACAGCTTAAAGGTAGGGTAGGTAAGAATGGAGAAACCAGCTCGAGTGCGCTAGAATAGGAAAATACGCAGCCGAAAATAATCTCTCCCTTCCTTCAGACTTCCTCACAGAGCCCCTCCTCCAACACACACGGACGTGCACATGACCAATGAGGGCACGAGATAAGTTTGTGCACAGATGGAAGGCTGACAGGCAGGTAGGCCATCCAGTTACTTTAGCCGGGCCGGCTCAGATGATTGGTCGTGCTTTTTACAGCGCCACGGCTTCCACAGATGAGATTTATTCATTTATTGTCAAAGCATTTAAGATATTCATTGCTATCGGGACGTTAAGAGCATTCCATGGAATATAACAAGTGTTTCTGAAGTGAATTACCTACCCCACCTGCAGGCCCGGTTCTATGGGGGTGCATAAGGGTGCATTGCACCCTCAGTTGAAAAATGAAAAAAAAGGATGAAAAGTCAAAAATATTAAATATATAATAATAATAGTAGTAATAATAATAATAAGAATAATATAGATGAAATAAAATAAATTGTAATTGTGGTTGAATAACATTCTCTGCTGCATTTATTTGGTCAATTTAAACGGTAAGTAACGTTATTATGTCAGGTGCGCGTGACCTGTGCCGCTGCGCGTTCGTCATCTGCAAGGTGCTTACACAGCAGTCAGTGATGGACATCAGAAAATGGTTAAACAACCAGCCCTTATCGCCAGCAGCAACACTGCATCTACTGCAGGTAATAACAGTTCAGATCATGGGGACATTACGTTACCCGTGGCCACTGTCGTGGACACTAACGTCCTCTCGCCCGACTCGCCGGCTTTGCCCGCCTCGCCCACGGAGGCAAAACAGAGCCTGCCCTTGTGTATTTAAAAAAGTACCCAACTCGCCTGTACAGTGGGGCAAGGCACTCATTTTGCAGCTCATGGTTTCAAAACAGAGATTGGCTGGAATATTCATGTAAAAAAGATGCCATCTTCTGCTATGCATGTAGACATTTCGGTTCAAGTAAGTCAGATGCCTTCAACACAACTGGCTACAACAACTGGGGCCATGCTCTTGTACGTGATAAGGGACTGGGAAGGAATGAATCAAGCAAAGATCCATAGATCTCTTCATTTTGCTCTCAAAGTGCACCAGATTGATGCTTTTAACTTCAATATTTAAAAAAAAATCTTCCCGGGGGAGCATGCCCCGGACCCCCCTAGAGGAGGTTAGGACCCTCCTAGAGGAGGTGAGGACCCCCCTAGAGGGTGTTAGGTCCACTCCCCACTTATAAAAATAGCACTTTACCACTGCACCCTCTCTAATCCCAGATGCACCCCGAGTCATTTTGTCTGGAAACGGGCCTGCCCACCTGTAAGAGACACAAGGAGGTAAAAAGTGTGATAATACAAATAAAATACAATCAAATAAATAATGATTCCTCTTTGAAAAACAATCACATTCAGGTTCACACGACCTGAATTAAGAGCAGTCTACGCTAGTCAGGGTTTATATTTCCCATAATAACTGGGATCTCAGGATCTATTTTCTGTGGAAGTTGGAGTGGGAATAAAACGAGAATAAAATGAGTGATAAAAGTGTCCGGCTTCCTGGTTAATAACTGTCTGTATTTGTGTGGTCATCGCTCTGTCCGCAACCAGTAGCTTACAGAATACATTTTAAAATGTTATTGCTAACTTATAAAGCACTAAATGGAAACCTGGCTCGGAACCAACCAAACGCTGAAGCTGCTTTTAGTTTTATGCAACCACACGTTATTATTTATTATCATTGCGTGCCGTGATTTGAACACGATCCGTGTATCCATCATTTCCTGGTCTTCTCTAAAGAAGAGGGACCAATGAAAACGTTGTCATGTTGCCGTTGTTCAGCATGAAAACATTCATTAGCTAACAATGACATTATTGTTCTATTAATATAAAGGGAGGTCAGGTACTCTTTAAAACAGCTGCTAGTTGTTTGAGTAAAGAACTTTAGTCAGTACTTTCACCAGAGTATTTTAAAACACGAGTATCTGTACTTCTACTTCAGTAAAGGATGTGTTTTTGACATCTCTGTTTTTTATGAATCTGTTATTCCATTGTGTTTATTTATTGTGTTTCTTTCTATTGTCTTCCTATTAAGTGTTAATGTTCTGAAAATGTCTGTGTCTGAAAATGTGCTGTATAAATACCTTACCTCTAGGTGGTGTGTGGGGGGGGGTTCTGAAGTCCAGCCCCTGAACCTGAACCTTCTCACATTCAGTCGGAGTTCAGACGTGTTTTTTATCAGAAGCCATGCCGGACGCTGTGCTGTTTGTCGTGCTGCTGCTGAGCTGCGTAAGTCTCATCGTCTGTATGGATTTACTCTTCCTACTATTTCAACTATTAGACAGTTTATACATCAGAAAAACAAACAACATGAGTAGAAGCAGGAGGGCAGAAAGCAGAGTTCGTACTGAGGTAGCCCTCCCGTTAGTCATAGCTGCAGGATAAAGAAAAAAAAAAAATGTCCGTAGTGAAATACTCAGTTTACATTTCTCAGATTTAGCGTCAAATGTAAAAGCCGAAATAGTCTTTTTTACATCTGTGTGTCTTTCCTGCTTTTTTAAGAATGGCGTTCATGTGATTTCATTTATGTTTTATAATAATAATAATACATTTAATTGATATAGCACACTTTAAAAACGTCATCTCAAGGTGCTTCAACTTATAATGTTTGTATTAGTTCTGTTGGTTTTCCTCTCTGTGGTCTATAGTGGTTTTAGTGGCTGGTTGTTATTTCATTTCATTCTCTGTGTGTTTAAATGTTTTTAAGTGATAGCTTGGAAGGTGCTATATTATTATTTATTATAATGATCTTGTTTAGAGAATTGCTTCATATCTAAAATGATAAATATTCAGAGCATTTAATAACATGATTAATTGGATTCAATGTTTTAATTACAATGACTTGGAATTGTTATCTTTGGAGTTGTATTTTAGTACAATTAGAAACATCTCATAATCTTCAAAATCTTAATCTTGAACTCACTTTTCTGTTGCTTTGAATGCGGTTTGAGTGTTTTCTTCAAATGTCTTTTGGCTGAACACCAAGTTGTTATTTTTTGTGAGTTTCACCAGCAGCTGAAATATTCCTGATCAGGTTTAGGAGCTTCTTACATGTGCATGTGAGAGGAAGAGAGGCAGGGGGAAGCTTTCACATCCACGAGTAAATCTCATAAAACGCTGTGTGGAAAGAAATCGCACCGCCTCCGTCACCGGGGGAAATTCTAGAAAGAAATATTTCACATATTTAACCAGAGCATGTATTTAACAAACACTTTTACATGTTGTTTGAATCTAATCGTTAATTTAAAATCTGCTTTTATCCTAATTTTAAACTCAGTCCTGGTAAAAAATGTTTTAATTTCTTAACTCATTTTATAATTATACACAAGTATTCCTCCATTCATCAATAATGGTTCGATAAGAAAAATAGATACTTATGAAATTGAACCAAAATGTTTTTTTAATTCACTTTCTTTCGATGTCTCAGAGAAATAGCAGCAGTGTGTGATTCACAGTCAGACCTTATAGGAGTATAGGAGTCTCAAACCTCCCATAATAATCCTCTAAATGTATGATTATTAAAACTCAATTAGGAAAGAGTCAGCTAATCAAACAACCTGTCAACATTTTTGTTTCTGCTGTACCCACATGGTATATTGGAAAGCTGAACGTTTAAAAGGTAAATGATTTGGACCAGGACTTCCACTCTGTGTATTCAGATTACTGCAAGGTTGCATGATTGTACAAACTTTGCATTTAATGTTTAAAGAATCCTATATCCATCCATCTATCCATTTCCCCCCAGAAAAATATATTTAAAAGCTAAAATGTATTCTGTGGGAGAGAAACTCCCAAACACGGGGATTTTAGCCCCTGCAGACCATTTACATGCACTAAAACCTATAGAACACACTGCAGGAGAGGGAAGACTCCAAAAAGAATAATAGGTATTCTTCAAAAGAAAAGACACTGTAGCAGGAAGCTACATCTTTGACTACTACATTTAAAAAAAAGTGAATATCGCTAAAGTCTGCCAGAATCTAGATCTTTTTTTAAAACCTTAAACTGATCACCTTGTGTCTCCGTGGTGCGTTCAGGGCCCCGTCCAGCAGAGGACTTTTGTATCAGGAGATCCATCAGCAGCAGAGCAGCAGTGTGGAGATCACAGCAGCTCCTGCTCACCTCTGACACACACACAGGTACACACACACACACACACACACACACACACACACACACACACACACACACACACTCACAGGTGTGTTCACTTAAGGTGCCTAATCAAACCTCCTCTAATGACACAGTGGGCGTTTTAATTGCTGCCTCTCTGAGCTGCTTATTAGATTTGTTGCATGACGTTTAGTAAACTCACATAAATCCCAGCAGAGCTTCATTGAACTCCAACCTGTCCACGGGCAGTTTGACAAATATATAGACGTCTAAACTCATCCGGTGCACAAAGCGTTCTGGTCTTAAGAGAGACTAAACATAATATACAGTCTTTATTTTTGTAACACTGTCTCACTCTCACATGGGACAAATTTAAGAGCATAACCAAGACTGGAGGTATATACAATATCATCTGTTTCGGTGTGCAAAGACAGTAGATTCAGTAATGTGTGTGTGTGTGTGTGTGTGTGTGTGTGTGTGTGTGTGTGTGTGTACCTGTGTGTGTACCTGTGTGTGTGTGTGTGTGTGTGTGTGTGTGTGTGTGTGTGTGTGTGTGTGTGTGTGTGTGTGTGTGTGTGTGTGTGTGTGTGTGTGTGTGTGTGTGTGTGTGTGTGTGTGTGTGTGTGTGTGTGTGTGTGATGACATGCTGATGTGAATGTCTCCTCGTATTTCTCCACAGTGCTGCCCCTGTGTGTGTTTGTCTCAATAATACGAGTTGTTTTACAAACTAACCTCATGTTCAACTGGTGTGTGGTTTAACCAGGTGCATTTGTGAGTTTTTACTTTAATGAACTGACTCTTTTAATCCCACCAAAGAGACAAATTACCAAACTCTCCTGCTTTAGAGGAATTCTAAGGTCTAATTTGCTTTAGAACTATTTATCGATGGAACTGAGGATGATAGTAATTATAAAATGTACTTCTTCATCTTGAATCAATAACCAGCTGAGTTGTTTGTGATACAGAATCTCTGTGAAGACAAAAAGATATTCAATAAGTCAGTTAAAAAGTGTTTACCTCCTGTGTTCATGACTTTAAAGAAGGTGAAAAATACAGTTTTACCAGAATAGTCTTTTTAACATGCACTAAAAACAAAAAAAATACAAAATCTAAATTCACCTGAAAAAACGTTCACTATCAAAACTGAAAAAAAAAATCTTTACAGATAGTGAGAAATAACAGAGAAATTGATTTAGATCAGATTTTGAAAGTTGATCACCAGAATTATTTTTGTCCCTTCTTCTGTGGTGTAAATCTCAATAAAATAAATAAAAATTAAAAGGAGCTCAGAACACACAGTGCATGTTGGGTAATATATTCCCTTGTTTTTTCAGGAGGTCGCAGCCTCAGATGATTTCTCCATTCAGCCCGGGATTGGAGAATTACCCAGACCGGAAAACTCTCTCCAGGCCAATCCCTCTGAGGAGACGCCCAGACTGGATCCACTTCCTGATCCAGAGGGTGTAGACGCCACACCTGGAGTAAAAAACATCACTGAGACTTCAGGCTCAACAGACAGAGACAAGGACGGACAAACAGCTGTGAGTACAGATGTGAATCAAGCTGGAGACCCTACCTCTCTGACTGGAAATGAGCAGCTTTCTAAAGTGGACCCTGAGACGATGAAGCCACCACAGAGCACAGAGGGAAGCATCATAACCACGACCTTCTCTAACCAAACACAACACACTGAGGAAGAGCAGAATGAAAACCCCAGAACAAGTGATTTAGAAAGTGTTGAGACGAGCCTTGACCTTCACCCGGAGACCCCCACAGCTTCAGGGGACACAGAGTCAGAGATATCTTCCTATAAAGAACCACAATTTGCCACCACATCTACTCTCATCTCAAGCCCCATCACAGATTCAGAGTTTGCTACCTCCACTGTGTACCCTACATCTGAAGGAGGTGTGAAGGAGGCGAGACAGGAGGCGAGACAGGAGACGAGACAGGAGGCGAGACAGGAGACGAGACAGGAGGCGAGACAGGAGGCGTCGCCACTTGTTTTTATCCCTACAATTTCAGTAGAAGAAAATACAGAAAAGGACTTTCCTGCGAATCAGAAAGATCCAGCTCCAAACCGTGCTGTTTTATCAAAGGCACTAAATGCCAGTAACATGGAGGAGGAGAGGGGTAATGTTTCACACGGTGAGATTAAGGAGGAAATAAGGAACAGGTTGCTAAGTGTTTCACCCAACACAGAAACACATCTTCCAGGTGGGGATCAGGGGAGTGGGCTGGAGACAGATGTGATCCATGTAAAGCAGGAAGAGGAAGTGCAAGAGATGGAAAAAGGAAGTTCTGATAATGACGCTGACATTTCAGAGGATTATAATCAATCCTCACCTGATCAGATCTCCCAAGACTCCTTCGTCCAATCACAGACTGAATCTCCACTGCAGAGTTATAAATCAGCCAATCAGCCGGCTGCAGACACAGCCAGACGTCACAGACTTCAGATGGTAAGACATTGTTTACATTTAGCAACACTTGTGTACATGCTCAAGTACTTAGGATTTTTTATTTTTAAGGACTGAGTGATGATGTTATAAATGCATAAGAACAAGTGTTTGATATCCCTCTCTAGTATCTGATTAAGGATTGCAACATATATCAGTTGTCAAATCTAAAATATCTTGCAGAGGTATACATATCATCTGTTCCGGTGTGCAAAGACAGTAGATTCAGTAATGTGTGTGTGTGTGTGTGTGTGTGTGTGTGTGTGTGTGTGTGTGTGTGTGTGTGTGTGTGTGTGTGTGTGTGTGTGTGTGTGTGTGTGTGTGTGTGTGTGTGTGTGTGTGTGTGTGTGTGTGTGTGTGTGTGTGTGTGTGTGTGTGTGTGTGTGTGGCCTAGCATTACTATACTTGTGGGGACCTAAATCTGTTTACACAGTCACGTGTGGGGACTCGCCTCCCTTATGGGGACAAAATGGAGGTCCCCATGAGGGGAATCATTAATTTTAGGGTGAAGACTTGGTTAGGGTTAGGGTTAGGGTAAGAGTGAGGGATCACTCCGGTCATTGTACGTACTTCGTCTCACTGGAATATTAACATCAGATTGAATACAACATTGACCCAATTTCTCCGGTCAATGATGGGAGAGTTTTGAAAGTGACAAAACATTGTTCCACACATTTAAAAACACTTAAACAATTAAACAATGTTTACCCAGGATTCAAGCACCTTCCCTGGCTTGTAAAATGCGTTGATGCGCCCTGGAGGTATCAGACTATTTAAAACATGTATACCCAGGATTCAATCCCTTTTCCTGGCTTTTAAAGTGCTGTGGAGCAGCCTGTCCTCTGGGTGAACTCTCTTTGCATTGTATTCACTATCTCTGCTATCACTATCACCACTTTTCCCCACGTTTCAAACACTTATTCCTGGGTAGAAAAGTCATGTGCATCACCCTGGATCTCTGCATATGTGCCTCTGAGTCTGAGACCCTGCTAACAGCAGTGACTCTGCTGTTTTTCTCTTCTTGTACATTTGACTGTCAGTTTATGCAGTCAAATGGACGTTCGAATTAAAACACTTTAACGCACTTTTAAGACTCCCATGATTCAAGCTGCTTTCCTGGGTTCTAAAGTGCTGTGGAGCAGCCTCTTCTCTGGCTACAGTCTGGGTGGAAGAGCCATCTGCCGCGTGGAGCTCCCTGGCTCCACTCTCCCTCTATTCACACCACTTTTCACAGCATATGAGTCCCTGGGTCTCTGTGGGTCTCTGTGGGTCTCTGTGGGTCTCTGTGGGTCTCTGTGTGTCTCTGTGGGTCTCTTTGGGTCTCTTTGGGTCTCTGTGGGTCTCTGTGAGTCCCTGGGTCTCTGTGGGTCTCTGTGGGTCTCTTTGGGTCTCTGTGGGTCTCTTTGGGTCTCTTTGGGTCTCTTTGGGTCTCTGTGGGTCTCTGTGGGTCTCTGTGGGTCTCTTTGGGTCTCTGTGGGTCTCTTTGGGTCTCTTTGGGTCTCTTTGGGTCTCTGTGGGTCTCTGTGGGTCTCTGTGGGTCTCTGTGAGTCCCTGGGTCTCTGTGGGTCTCTTTGGGTCTCTGTGGGTCTCTTTGGGTCTCTGTGGGTCTCTTTGGGTCTCTGTGGGTCTCTGTGAGTCCCTGGGTCTCTGTGGGTCTCTGTGGGTCTCTGTGTGTCTCTGTGGGTCTCTGTGGGTCTCTGTGAGTCTCTGTGGGTCTCTGTGGGTCTCTGTGGGTCTCTGTGTGTCTCTGTGGGTCTCTGTGTGTCTCTGTGAGTCTCTGTGGGTCTCTGTGGGTCTCTATGTGTCTCTGTGGGTCTCTGTGGGTCTCTGTGTGTCTCTGTGGGTCTCTGTGGGTCTCTGTGAGTCTCTGTGGGTCTCTGTGGGTCTCTGTGGGTCTCTGTGGGTCTCTGTGTGTCTCTGTGGGTCTCTGTGTGTCTCTGTGAGTCTCTGTGGGTCTCTGTGGGTCTCTATGTGTCTCTGTGGGTCTCTGTGGGTCTCTGTGTGTCTCTGTGGGTCTCTGTGGGTCTCTGTGAGTCTCTGTGGGTCTCTGTGGGTCTCTGTGGGTCTCTGTGGGTCTCTGTGTGTCTCTGTGAGTCTCTGTGGGTCTCTGTGGGTCTCTATGTGTCTCTGTGGGTCTCTGTGGGTCTCTGTGGGTCTCTGTGGGTCTCTGTGTGTCTCTGTGGGTCTCTGTGGGTCTCTGTGTGTCTCTGTGAGTGTCAGACCCTGCTAACAGCAGTGACCCTGCTGCCAGCATTATGAACAGATTGAGCAGTTTCTAACAATACTTTAGCCCACATCAGAGCCCTGTTCCCTGGGTAATAGAGGGGGGGTGGCGTGCCCTGGGTGTTTGGGTCCCTGGGTCTCTGTGGGTGTCTGTGAGTCTCACACCCTGCTTCTCCGGGGTGCTGGAGAGTCATTTTCAGGCTCCTCTCCACAATTGTCCCCCTAAAAATGATTTATAATCATTATCTTTAAATTTAAATGATTTATTTTATCAGTAATATGTTTCCCTAACACAATGCACATAGTCTCACTGGGGTCCTGCATATGCTTTAATCAGGCGGTTTAACACTTTTTTCCACGAAAATGATTTGTAATCACTATCATGGGGCTATATAAATCAAATTCCGGGTAATTCGGAGCACAATTGTACCTTTTAGTATTTAAATGTATTTGTATTATATATTTTTGGGCTAGAAAAGTGACATTTCTGGGTGATTTTGTCAGTTTATGGAGCTTAGCCCACAAATATTGGAGGCTCCAGGCCGAATTTGGGAGCTCATAGGCGGCCTGCCATGCGCCCCCACCCGTGGAAAGAAGAAAAAAGTGAAAAAAACGGTTAATTATATCTTAAAATAATAAAAAATTAAGTTTTAAAAAATTGCCAACGGAGAAGGGGCTCGAAAAAGCTTAACCCTTTGGCGCTTCGGGCCGAAGCCCCGGACCCTTTTCCACTTCTCCGTCAACATTTTCAACGGAGAAGCGTAAAAAGGTTTCCCGTTCTCCGTCGAAAATATCCATCCATTTCAGACTACCGTCCGCACGATTTCGGAAACCCGGTTTTTGAAGGCACTCAGAAACAAAACGGCTGTCTGATATCCTGGATGAATGTATCCGCTCCAAGTGCACTCTGTCTCGGATATATTTGATGCCTGGAGACCCCCCAGCCTTTAAGTTTGCAAACTGGTCTCTGGAGGAATGCAAGGGGAGTTTGAGGGGACTCTACCCGCGTTATGAGGGACTATTTATGGATACTTTTTTACATTTTCTGCACAGCCTGCTCTCTGGGCTCACGGGTTGACTCTGCCTCTATTTACACCCCTTTTCCCAACGTTTCAAACCCGTTTCCTGGGTAGAAAAGCCATGTTCTGCCTCCTGCTGTCTGGGTACACTCTCCCTTTATTCACACCACTTTTCCCAACGTTTCAAACACTCATTCCCGGGTAAAATTAGGTCTGTCACTTTGGGTAACCGCATCACTGTCGGACGTCTCCCGAGAGTGGACGTCCATTGCCTTTAAATAGGGAATGTGTGTGTGTGTGTGTGTGTGTGTGTGTGTGTGTGTGTGTGTGTGTGTGTGTGTGTGTGTGTGTGTGTGTGTGTGTGTGTGTGTGTGTGTGTGTGTGTGTGTGTGTGTGTGTGTGTGTGTGTGTGTGTGTGTGTGTGTGTGTGTGTGTCTGTGTGTCTGTGTGTCTGTCTGTCTGTCTGTCTGTCTAGCCCTTCTGATACCTCAGACTTTTTATTATGTATTTCTACAGTGTATTTATTCTAGAAGCTCACACACTCTTCTAGCTGTATCCCCTTACCCATTGTCATTATTATATCAATCAGAATTAAGACATAATAACATGTGTATTTTGGTTCTAGTCTAATTTTCTCTTTCGCAGTTGAAGTTGAGCTTATTTTATTTATCTCACCTTCCTTTTATCAACACATCCTAATATGTTGCAGATCATTATCTTTTGTATTGATGATTATCCAGATCTAATTGTTCTCTTCAATCTGTCATCAGGGGTTGCAGGGTCCACCTGGGCTAACAGGACCACCCGGGCATAAAGGAGACAAAGTAAGTATTTAAACACAAACAGGAAATCTCTTAGATATCAACTAGTTTCATTTAAAGATATTAGGATTTATTTAGCCCTGAGTGCAAGATAAACTGAAAAGAGTCAATTGAAGCTTATAAAAGTTAACAGCATTTAATTCAACAAATAACACGATGATACAAAATGAAATGTGCGAGTGGAGGCGCTCTCCCCATTCAGCTGTTGCCTGTCGCGTGTGCGTTGGGTCAGCCGAGGTGAAGGAAGAGATCCTTTCTTCCTGTCCATCACGGGTTATCAACTGTAGTCTTCTGCTATTGGCCGGCGTCAAAGGGGGCGTGTCCAATGAAAATCCTGTCGTTTTCTGCTTCGAAATTACATCATCCTAATGTCTGTGGTTATTTAAACATTCCCTAATAACACAATTTCAGTGTCAATAATTCAGTGTTAAACCCAGTGTGTTTAGGGTACAACATCACATGTCATTTCACCTTCAATTCACGGTTTCAAAACAGATAGTTAATCAGATAAATTATTTTTGATTATTTGGCCTCTTTACTTCCCTCCTCTGATTAAACCTCACATACAGAGACTCTTGGTGCCATGTGAAGTGATTTCTGAAAGACAGAGCAAAGTGGTTCAAAATAGTTTAAGCTTCTAAATGACACTTCAATCAGGTACCATTTATTTCCAGATTACACAGGTTTACAATTTCCTTAAGCTATTAAACTCAGGTATAGGCTGCTGAAGCTAAATGACACATTACCAAGAGCTTGATAAACAGTTTCCACCTCAGGATTGTCAGCTTTTTGTGGAGTTCTTCTGCGCCCTAGTGGTCAAACATGGCTCTAAATTGTGTATGAAAAGCCAGATTTGTTGTATCTGTTTACCTTCTGTTTACCAGAGAAGGCAAAAGTAAACACAGAGAGGTACAGATACTCGTGTTTAAAAATACTCTGGTGAAAGTAGAAGTACTGACTAAACTCCTTTACTCAAGTCAAAGTAAAGAGGCTTTGAAATGTACTTCAGTAAAAAGTACCCATAACTAGCAGCTGTTTTAAAGAGTACCTGACCTCACTTTATATTAATAGAACAATAATGTCATTGTTAGCTAATGAATGTTTCCATGGTGACCAACGGCAACATGACAACGTTTCCATTGGTCCCTCTTCTTTAGAGAAGACCAGGAAATGATGGATACACGGATCGTGTTCAAATCAATAGGCACGCAATGACTCTAAATAATAACGATCACGCCACCAAACACACATTCAGACTAAAGGAACCAGCCTGTTTGGAAAATGAGAGAAGTAGAAAGTACAGGTATTTGAGTTCAACATGTAAGAAGTAGAAAGTACAGGTATTTGAGTTCAACATGTAAGAAGTAGAAAGTACAGGTATTTGAGTTCAACATGTAAGAAGTAGAAAGTACAGGTATTTGAGTTCAACATGTGAGAAGTAGAAAGTACAGGTATTTGAGTTCAACATGTAAGAAGTAGAAAGTACAGGTATTTGTGTTCAACATGTGAGAAGTAGAAAGTACAGGTATTTGAGTTCAACATGTGAGAAGTAGAAAGTACAGGTATTTGTGTTCAACATGTGAGAAGTAGAAAGTACAGGTATTTGAGTTCAACATGTGAGAAGTAGAAAGTACAGGTATTTGAGTTCAACATGTGAGAAGTAGAAAGTACAGGTATTTGTGTTCAACATGTGAGAAGTAGAAAGTACAGGTATTTGAGTTCAACATGTGAGAAGTAGAAAGTACAGGTATTTGGGTTCAACATGTAAGAAGTAGAAAGTACAGGTATTTGAGTTCAACATGTGAGAAGTAGAAAGTACAGGTATTTGAGTTCAACATGTGAGAAGTAGAAAGTACAGGTATTTGTGTTCAACATGTGAGAAGTAGAAAGTACAGGTATTTGAGTTCAACATGTGAGAAGTAGAAAGTACAGGTATTTGAGTTCAACATGTGAGAAGTAGAAAGTACAGGTATTTGTGTTCAACATGTAAGAAGTAGAAAGTACAGGTATTTGAGTTCAACATGTAAGAAGTAGAAAGTACAGGTATTTGTGTTCAACATGTAAGAAGTAGAAAGTACAGGTATTTGAGTTCAACATGTAAGAAGTAGAAAGTACAGGTATTTGAGTTCAACATGTAAGAAGTAGAAAGTACAGGTATTTGAGTTCAACATGTAAGAAGTAGAAAGTACAGGTATTTGTGTTCAACATGTAAGAAGTAGAAAGTACAGGTATTTGAGTTCAACATGTAAGAAGTAGAAAGTACAGGTATTTGAGTTCAACATGTAAGAAGTAGAAAGTACAGGTATTTGTGTTCAACATGTAAGAAGTAGAAAGTACAGGTATTTGTGTTCAACATGTAAGAAGTAGAAAGTACAGGTATTTGTGTTCAACATGTAAGAAGTAGAAAGTACAGGTATTTGAGTTCAACATGTAAGAAGTAGAAAGTACAGGTATTTGTGTTCAACATGTAAGAAGTAGAAAGTACAGGTATTTGAGTTCAACATGTAAGAAGTAGAAAGTACAGGTATTTGAGTTCAACATGTAAGAAGTAGAAAGTACAGGTATTTGTGTTCAACATGTAAGAAGTAGAAAGTACAGGTATTTGTGTTCAACATGTAAGAAGTAGAAAGTACAGGTATTTGTATTCAAAATGTAAGAAGTCAAAGTAAAAAGTCATCAGAAAAATAAGTAGTGGAGTAAAGTACTGATACCAGAGACATGTACTTAAGTATAGTAACAAAGTAATTGTACTCCACTATTTCCCACCTCTGCTGTTTACATATTAAAATAATCTTTGTGTTTTCTGTCCTCTCAGGGTTATTCAGGCGTTATGGGCAGGACCGGGCGGACAGGAAATCAGGGTCCCATTGGTCCTCCTGGGATGCCGGCCATTGCTGTTTTTAAAAACTCTGAAGAAGAGTGGGAGGATTTTAAGGTAAACAGATGATATATCTCTGATCCAGTAACCCATCAATCTTTGCTGATTGAACTGGGATCTGGTAAATGAAGTAGTATTATGCAAATATACTGTATTCCAAATAACTTAAACATACACAGTGCTTTGCCTGTTTCGCTGGTTTTCAAATTATTATTGACGGTGTTTGTGTTGAGCCTTCACAAAATATTGGTTTCATAGTAGGCCTACTATTATAGTAGTAGTTGTAGTATTATACTAGCATGTACACAGGGCCGTCCCTCCCTACAGGCCGATCATGGGGTCCTCGGCTTATGAGCTTGGCTTGTGCGCAGTTCTCAGCGCAGTTCTCTGATTTATTTACCATTTACCGCACTGTATAAAAAAGTAACTGTGTTGATAATAATAATAATAGAAAGGAATTATATTTGCAAAGTACTTTGTTTCCAAACATTTTTGTTTCACTCCTGTCGGTTGGGGGGGGGGCCTCATCTCACAATGTCGCTTGGGGCCCCAAGTTGGCCAGGGACTGCCCTGCATATACATCAGTAATATTGTAGCACATATACTTGTATATTTCACATGTGAAGAATTCAATATACCACAAATTAATCAAATCACAAACAGATAAAGGTTCTACGACATTAATCAAGTATTATATTATACATCCAATTTTAGTGATTTCTTCCCCTGATAATCACAAAATGCTTTTCATGTCCTTACAGAAAGAGAAGATCTACAAAAAGCTGGTCTCCTCCTGGCCGGTAAGTGTTTGTTTAAAAAACATGATGCACTTCCTTTTTCCCCACAGAAAATAATATAACCTTATTTACAGAGTTGATACATCCTAATCCAATAATAAAATATGCATTTGCAGAAACGCAAGGGGCCTCCGGGGCCTCCTGGACCTCATGGAGATGAAGGACCAATTGTAAGTATAAGTGTTATTGATTTCCTGAAAGGGAAAAGGCTATCATGATAATACTAAGCAACAAACCAAACAGGATATTGTAAAAGCACTCCGGTTGCTCGTGTTGTTTGCAGGGGCGGCCTGGAAGTGACGGGAAGCAAGGACGAAAAGGAGTTGAAGGGAAAATCGTAGGTATCTCTACTTTATTCTTATCTACAGCGAGGCCTTGTGAGATTAGACCATTTCCTTGACTATCTCCTCTTACATTTTCCAGTTGTATTGCTGGCTCCTCTGAAGCAGCGGGATTGCTTTCCTTTTCCCTCAGAATGTATTTCGCGCCTATGAGTGGAAAAAGCAAGAAATATCTGCAAATATATATTAATTACATTGTGACTTATTTCCTGATGTCGGACGTGACCATTACATGAGTATAGGTCTGGGCAGATTCTACAAAGAGTACATGTGTCAAAATAAGCGTATATCACATGAACCCTTTCTATCAAAGCAATATATCTCATGTAAACCTGGTTAAACCCACACTCTTCCACAAAGCCAGTAAATCCATCGTGTGTGAATAGGTGTATGAATTAAACAGCTCCAGTAAGAGAGATAGTCCAACCAATATACAGCATGCAGTATCTCTCCTTGTACCCAATCATCTGTCGACTTCTAGCAACTCCATTGAAGGAAGATCAGTTTTGAAATGTAATGGTTTCTCCCTCAGCTCATGCTACACGGTTTATCAAGTTAGATGAAAATCAGGCAAGCGAATCTTCCTTTATTCATTCTGACATAAAACCAATTCAACCAAACAAAAACCTCCTTGACACAGGTATCAACAACAGCTCCATGGATCAGATCATGAAATCATTTAAATTCGATGGACTGCGTTATTAATAATGTGTGATATAAACAAGAACATATATCATCAAATATCTGGGGGTCACGATACAGTACAATAATACTTTAATGGTCAGATCAAGTCTGAAATTGGACTTGCATGCATCACAGCAGCTCCATGTGTAACATCAACAGACAAACATAACAGCAGGATCAGTGGGAGATGCTCAAAGAGCCTTCAGCGTGCATCTGATCTGGAGTCAGCTCTGTGTTCACTAAGAGGTCTGACTGGAGCACAGAGGATGCTTCAGTCTGACTTTAGTGAATCTCCATTAGATGGTAGCAGTTCAGATTCTCTCTCAGAGCATGCTTTGGGTCCCAGAGGATGCTGTTGGACAGCCTTTCAGGTTATTATGGTCTGCTCAGTCAGAGAGATTGTTGAAACTATAGTCTTGATCACATGTTGAGTTGTTCTTCAGGGCAGTCCTGGACCACGGGGGGTCCCTGGTCCTCAGGGCCAACATGGAAGAGAAGGGACCTCAGGAAACCCTTCTGCCCCGGGACATCCAGGCCTACCTGGAGAACAGGTAAAGACATTGTTGGAAAAATATCACTGGTCTCCGGCTTGAGCTTGAGTCTCAGGATCCATGTATCTGTGATCCTCTCCAGAGTGGAAGGAGTCATCACATACAGAGCATCAACTAGTTCCTGAACAGTGTCCTTCACATGCTGATATCCAAGAGAGGGAGTTCCACAGTCACAAGATGGAGGAATAGAAAGCAGTATTCAATGTTTACTTCAGATTAGCTCCACGTCAGAAATGAGCATGCTTGTCATATGTCTCTCTCCATAGAGGCTGAATCATCATGTTAATCACATAGCTATCATATGCCTCAAACAGTCCTGATGCTCTTCTAGGTAATCACACATCCTGTCATGTTCACAGCTACAGTTGATACCTTTGTTAGCATGTGGAGCTCATGTTGGAAGAGGACATTCAGTATGTTCCCAACAGACATGTAAAATATGTGTTTTTACAATTATCATCTGTACTCATCAGTGCAATCGTGCTATAAATCCACTTTTCTACTCGTCCCTATAGGGTCCCCAGGGCCACAGAGGAGAGAGGGGCAGCAAAGGGGAGCTGGGTGAGTGGGTAAGAGTGGATTTCTAATGCTATGAGGATGGAGATAATTATATAATTATACAAATATATAGTTTATAAATACTGTATGTCTGAGTCTATTAGCTTAGCTAGCCAATTACCTTCTCATTCCTGCCGGTGACCTCCCACTATATCAATATTCACTGGGGGTTACAGAAGTGTTGGCTAGTATACTATTTTGTGAACTACTGAATGTTGTTGAACTGGACCATTATTATTATTATTATTATTATTTGTTGTTGTTAGTTAAGCTTGTGCTTCTCTGTCTGTAGGGTTATCATGGGGAGGCTGGACCACAGGGACACAGAGAACGTAAAGGAGACAAGGTGAAATGCTAACACACACACACACACACACACACACACACACACACACACACACACACACACACACACACACACACACACACACACACACACACACACACACACACACACACACACACACACACACACACCATGTATACATCACTTCAGGGGACATTACATTGACTTACATGCATTTCCTGGAGACTTATCCTAACCTTAACCATAACCAACACATGCCTAACCCTAACCCTAACCCTAATGAAGTCTTCACCCTAAAATTAATGATTCCCCTCATGGGGACCTCCATTATGTCCCCATAAGGGAGGTGAGTCCCCACACGTGACTATGTAAACAGATGTTGGTCCCCAAAAGGATAGTAATGCTAGGCCACACACACACACACACACACACACACACACACACACACACACACACACACACACACACACACACACACACACACACACACACACACACACACACACACACAATAGCAGAGCCATCTACACCACAAATGACACTTAATAAACAAGACAGACTTTAAATCCTATCAGCAAAACAAAACAGGAAAAAGAAAGAAAGAAGAAAAGAAAACAGAAACACAGCCCAAATAATGTCTTCATTCTCCCAATCACGTTGTAGACCATTATGCTCCAGGAAGTCGTAAAAGGTTTCCCATACTTCCCAAAACCTATCCAGTTTCTTTTAAAGGAAAAAACTTGACACTGCAGAGATAGAAAAAATGTCCGCATATGACATTTTTTGCATTTCTCATATGTCACCCCGCAGTCACTCACAGAGGATGGATGCTGTAAACCCATTCGATAAGCAACGTGTAGCTGTGAAGGATCCCAATTCAAATGTATTGTTTACTGCTAGTGCTAAACCAGAGCAGTTTGAATTAAAACCAGGAGTGGTAAAAAAGGGCGAGGCTGCATCAGCTGAATATGTGATTCTGATTTTTCCTCTTTTTGTCGTCATCAGGGAAATAAAGGAGTCAGAGGCATCATCGGTATCCCTGGTTACATCGTAAGTATGGATTAATCTACAATATAATCACAACAACTGTCACACCTCCGTCAATGGAAATAACTATTTTAATATACACGACAAACCCAAATACAGCAGTACTGAAAATCATAACCTTTCTGTGCATGTGAGCACATTTTCATCATCGTGTTGTATCGTTTCCCCAATCCCCAATACAAAACTACAAATATGTATATCCTATATATACACAATCAGACACATTTATACACATGCACACATTAAGATAAAAGCACAACAATCAATATATACAAAATAACAGTCACTTCACTAATGTACATTTCCCAAAGATATTGAAGTGACTGTTATTTTGTATATATTGATTGTGTATATATATATAGGATGTACATATTTGTATTTTTGTTGGAAACGGTTTTTGGATCTCTCTGTCTGTACACTCAAACTGAAAGATTGACAATAAAGTTGACTTTGATTGTTTACCTTCAATATCTATATATGTCTTGTGTTCAGGGTATTCCTGGAGCCAGGGGTCCTGCTGGATTTCTGGGACCATCGGGGGTTACGGTCAGTGTCAGACAGACATATCTGTATAAAAACCAGTCATTATATATATCCTTTGTTTAACCAGGTAAAAGACTCATTGAGATTAAAATCTCTTTTCCAAGAGTGACCTGGCCAAGAAGGGCAGCATGTACAAAGTTACAACAGATAAAAAACAGACATGACAGGCAGACAAATACAGCTGAAAAACACAAATAAAATGGCACAATAGCCAGTCAATATGCGAAGTAAAACAAACTATTAAAAATCATTCAAAACTGGCATTTATTTATTTAATTTATTTATTTTATTTATTTTATTTATTTTATTTATTTTATTTTATTTATTCATTTAAAACGATTTTAGGATATACGAGCACTCACATCTACCAATGGTGTCGTGTCCTTTAAGACGGACCTGAATTCCCCCATAGTGATTCCATCTGAGAGTTTCAGCTCCTTCTGTACTTTGTTCCAAGCTGTGGGGGCCGCATATCTAAAAGCTGTTTGACCCAGTTGTGTTCTCACTGTAGGGACCAGCATCTGAATAACATCTTGGGAGCGCAGGCCATATAGACTTTCTCTTTGACACATATGTGCAAATGTAGGAGGGAAGCAACCCGAGCAGAGATTTATAAATAAAACCCAACCAATGGGAAAGTCCGCGAGCAGACAAAGATGGCCAATTAACATCATCCTACGACCTCTGTAATCAGCAGACCTTTGATGCTTTTATGACTATGGGTGCGTCTCACTTCGGTTATTTTTCATTTCCTCGCTCCTCGGGCTCGGTATCATCGGATGTTGATTTGTCTGCGCCATCTTGAGCAGCGTCCCAATGGCCTTTTATTTGCCAGAGGACCGAGGATCGAGGAGCGATAATCGAGGAACCACCAGACCATCCTCCGGTGAAATCCTCAGACACTCGCCCCGCCCCCTTACTGTGTATCGCTCACTGATTGGACGATGCAGCGCATGCACTGATCTGGCTGCTGTCAGACGATCAGCTGTGCAGCGTCAACACAAACGGACATCGCTTCACGTGAGGCTCCGGAGGAAAGGACGTCCCATTGCTCTTAGAACTCATTTCCCTGCTTCTCGTGGTTTCCTTGCGTCTCTCCATGCTTCCCTGGAGGGAGGGACTAGTTGCAGGGAAACGACGCAAGTGAAGGACACAAGGAATCCATTTAACCGAAGTGATATGCAGCTATTGAGTCAAGGCTCTTAACATTTCAAGATTTCATAGAATGACAGACGCCTTTAGTTCTGCATAAAGCAAAACACAGAATACTGCCAGGAAATATACACGTGTTTTAATTTCAGAGGATGAGCATCATGGGAGGAAATTACATTTGAAGCATCAGTGTGCACGTACCACTTTGAAGCAGATGAGTTTCTCTGGGCGTAAAGAAGTGGAATTCTTTGCCGAATTATTTAAAGGGCCGTAAGAACATTTCTATGTTTAAGAACATGTATAAAGAAAGCGTGATTAGAGAGTGTGAAGTTGACTTTGATTGTGTTTTATGTTTCAGTATTTGTGAGCAGCTGTGATTTCTTTTATTTGACTTTTTTATGGTTGTTTCATTTCCAGGGAGGGATCGGAGCTCAAGGCTTTGGGGGACCTCCAGGCCCACCTGTACGTTTGTTATACTTCTACAATATCTGCATTCAAATGAAAGAATAATGAAGGTGGATTTAATATTGACGTGCCATTGAAGTGCATTTATTAATCTGCTCAGGGACAAATGGGTCCCAGAGGAATAAAAGGCATGTTGGGCGTCAGAGGACCTCCGGTGAGTAGCTGATCAATCCAAATCGACTCATAAATAGATATTAAAATAAAACCTGTTTAACTGATAAATGTGTTGTAGGGTCATCAAGGTGATCTGGGTCCCAGAGGAGCAGCTGGACCACAGGTGACAAAACACACCAAGACTCTACAATAGACCAATACACTTCAAAAACAGTAACTTATAGACAGGTTATTTACTTAAAAAGGCTTTAAATGACATTTTAAAACATTTTAAAGAAAAATGCTTCAATCTGGTGCACTTTGAGCACAATTACTAGAGACCTGATCTAGGGGTACAACTCTGAACACCCATATGAAAAAGATCTTTCAATAATCATGGGAAACTTCTGCAGCAATGGAGAGTCAGGACTCAGAGAGACACGAGGAGAGTTGGAGCTTTGACGTCAAACAATGATAGTTTATTACAAGTATAACGGCCGGAGAATTCATATCACAAGTCACAGCAGCCAAAGGTTCTGACTGCACGGGTGGGTTGCCATGTGGATTCTGACCAGCGTATCTCTGGATAGACCTTTTAACTACCGTAATTTCCGGACTCTAAGGCGCACCTGAATATAAGCCGCAGCAGCTAAATTGAATGATGTGTACATATAGAAGCCGCACTGGACTATAAGCCGCAGGTGTTTTAATGTTTCATTACCATATGTAAGGGTTCGTGCACAGAGGGGATTGTGGGGAAAGAGATGGCTGTTTGAGGAAGCTCCCATTTATTAACATTTCAACAAACAAGTTGCATATTTGCATAACGTATTCAAGTGTTAGCATTTAGTGCAATAGTAGCTACAGAACATGTGCTGTGTAAACTGTACTGTATCACATAGCGTTTCAGACACACACACTTTTCAACTTTCAAACTTAAACGGTGCGCTCCCAGCGCACGTACCGGCAGTGATCTACAGCAGTGGTTTCCAACCAGTGGTACGGGGACAAACTGTCTCGCTCTCGTAATGTCTGTCTGTCTTGCTCTCGTTCTGTCTCTCGTACCACTCTCGGTTCCACTTTTACTTTTGCGCGCTACCTGTCTCACTCTTTTCCGGCCTCCAGCTTCAGCTTTTCCTGCTGGAGCCCGCCGCTTAAAGGTGGGGGGCGCGGACCGGCCATAGAGCCCATAGAGTTAAAGGTGGTGGACTGTAACCTGTAAAATCCATAGATTAGCCGCACCGTTATATAAGCCGCAGCGTCGAAAAATGGGAAAAAAGGCGCGGCTTATAGTCCGAAAATGACGGTAGTTCAGCGAGAGTAAACAACATATTTGGGGCGATAGACTAAACAGCTGGGCACCCTGAATCACTTGCGTCTGACCCTTAATGGCCTCGAAGCCAGTGTTCCCACAGCCGTAAACCATTTCGTGACAGAGAGTTGAACTGGTCTATCAAGATAGCTGGAGCCTCCCATTCCTTAAGAGAGATAACAGGCTCCGGGTTGATTGTAAATGTCAACACACAGAAGAGGTTAAATATCTAGAGTAAAGACAGAAATATTCTTTGACACATCCAAACATGTGAACATGACCAATAACCTACCATAGCCAATAACAAATACATTTAACTTATTTTGTTGTTGCTGTTCATTCATATCTTATTTTACCTGGTTAAAATGTATTTATGCATATTTTTCTAATTAATCTCATTTTAAACTATATTTTTGGTTTGCTGTCCTATAAGATAAGACTTTACTTATCCCGAACGAAATTGTTGTTTCAGAGTTACACAAATACAATAAACACAGCAGCACAATAGTAAAACTGTACACTAACAGTAAAAATAGCAATTAAATATCTACAGGAAACAAAGACATCATTAAAGTAAATATGACCAGTATTTAGCGCATGTAAACATTGGAATGATTTCAAACCTGTTTTTATGTATCCACAGAGACTGAATAATGACATTAGCTTACCTTAATAAATGTGTGAGCTGAATGTGTGTTTATGCTGTGTTCCAGGCAGAGTCTGGTCCTGATGGAGCGGTGGGGCCTCCCAGTGTCCGTGGGCCTCAGGTATAAAAAACTGAAGTGTTTTATTCTACATTAAAACCAAAGCATTTCAATCAGGAGAGACTTCATTTCTTTGCTTAAAGAACATTTATCGACACGTGGCCATATGAAAGAAATTTAAATAGTCTTTGGCGATTAGACCCCGATCCTGATATCATATCTTAAAGGTCACCTATCGTGCAAAATCCACTTCTTCACGTCTCTTCTACATCAACATGTGTCCCCTCTTCTCCATGTCTCTTCTACATCAGCATGTGTCCCCTCTTCTTCATGTCTCTTCTACATCAACATGTGTCCCCTCTTCTCCATGTCTCTTCTTCATCAACATGTGTCCCCTCTTCTTCATGTCTCTTCTACATCAACATGTGTCCCCTCTTCTTCATGTCTCTTCTACATCAACATGTGTCCCCTCTTCTTCATGTCTCTTCTACATCAACATGTGTCCCCTCTTCTCCATGTCTCCTCTACATCAACATGTGTCCCCTCTTCTCCATGTCTCTTCTACATCAACATGTGTCCCCTCTTCTTCATGTCTCTTCTACATCAACATGTGTCCCCTCTTCTCCATGTCTCTTCTACATCAACATGTGTCCCCTCTTCTTCATGTCTCTTCTACATCAACATGTGTCCCCTCTTCTCCATGTCTCTTCTACATCAACATGTGTCCCCTCTTCTCCATGTCTCTTCTACATCAACATGTGTTCCCTCTTCTTCATGTCTCTTCTACATCAACATGTGTCCCCTCTTCTCCATGTCTCTTCTACATCAACATGTGTCCCCTCTTCTCCATGTCTCTTCTACATCAACATGTGTCCCCTCTTCTACATGTCTCTTCTACATCAACATGTGTCCCCTCTTCTCCATGTCTCTTCTACATCAACATGTGTCCCCTCCTTATTTTCATCTAAAGTAAAAGACAGAGAATCAGCACTTTGGAAACAGGGCTGAAACAGAGGGGATTATGGGTAATGCTGCAATGATCTGTTTGGTGTTTCAGCCAATCAGAGACAGGTTCTGTATATATCTGAGACCTGAGAGTAGGGGACCTTTAAGATCTTAAACGCCTGAAATCACAGCTGACTGCAGGAGAACCATTTTAAAGTTCAACTGCAGCACGATGATTGGCTGCTGGAGGTTGAGGTGACATGTGATTGGTTAAAAGAGAACGCCCATAATAAGCTGGTTAATGCAGCGTATACCCGGTCTTCCTGTTTGAACTCGCGTTGCTTGCGTTAAGGAAACCAATTTACAATTCAATATATTACTTTGTGTCATGTGGCGGCCATAAACAAGAACCGAAGGAAGACAATTAAAAGTTACTTTCTTTTCTAGGAGAAGAATAGTACTCCTATTTTTTAATAATTGTGACAAAAACTGTGTTTACTTTCATGCAAATTCCTGTTTGATAGGAATATAAGGAGCAGTGTTTTAGCACGATACTCTGGATTACGTCAACTGTTTTTACTGAGTGTAGAAAATCCAATAAGCCTCATCGTACACCTGCAAACTCGAATATAATTAAAAACTAAACATTCCCTTGTTTTTATGTTTTGGGCCTCACACGTTTTAAATATTATCCTATTTCACGTGGTTTTAATTGAGCGGTTTGGTTTATTTATTCTTATTGGTTTAATATTCTACAAATGGTGTTCTGCTTTTACCACCATTTTCATCTAAGTTCTTTTTGTGTGTGTTTTGTTGCCGAGGATTTTCTTTACTTGTCTAAATAGTAAAGGAAATCCCTCTCAATGTATTTCTGAGATCAAATTAATGCTCTTTACATACACACATCATACTTCTTTGTCTTATCATATGAGGCAAAATGTTTTAAAGTGACAATGTGATCTATATGTTTCTCCAAAGGGAAAACCAGGACCAGACGGCCCTCCTGGTCCCAAAGGAGACCCCGTGAGTACTCCTCTTTATTTGAATGATAATGTGCAGGGAGTCAGTGATTCATGAAAATCAACAGGGTGAGCAGGATCCAGACGTTGCATTTAATACATGGTTGAATACTAAATATTCAACCATCTCTTCACATCTGTCTTCCTTGTCAACTCATTTCCATCCCCTAGTTTCCATCTACATGAGCATCACTTCCGTCACATGCTTTTATCACATGGCAATACTTATGTTGTTGTATAATGTTTTTATAGTTTTTATGCTAGGACGTTTGTATTTAGTTTTTTGCTTTGTACAGCCCTTTGAGGTATTTCTTGTGATTTGGGGCTATAATACATTTCGATTTGATTTAAAGGGGACCTATCACGCAAAATGCACTTGTTTATGTCTTTTATACACCAATAAATCCCTCTCTCTGTTCCTCCGTACCCACATCTCTAAAAACGGGGGAACAACGGAGCTGATCCAGATTTGAGTCCGATATGACGTAATATCTGAAATGTGGACCCACGGCCCAATCAGAAACGTTGCTATCAGAAACAATGCCCGACTGTTTTGGACGTAATATGGTCGGTGTTTACATTAGCATGGCTAACACTCAGAGCTAACCTGTACTGGAGAGCATGTGTGTGAAGAAGCAGGAAGTAAAAAGGAACTCACCTTGTGGTATAACCGGCAAGAGAGAAACCCTTTGAGCTCCATACTGTTTCAGAGAGAATCCTTGATAATCCATGATATGGCGTTTCATCACGGCAGTGTTTAGTTTAGACAGTAGCTGCCGGGTCCCGCATAAGCTCCGCCCCCTCCTTTTTTATTTAAAGCTTTATACCCAAATCAACACTTTAGAAACAGGAAGTGAAATAGAGGGATATGAGGCATGGCTAGAATGGGTGATCTGTTTGGTATTTTGAGCAAAACACTTCATAGACATGTTTTTTATATATTTGTATTTATCTGAGAGAGACCTATGCTATTGCCTAAAAATAGCATGATAGGTGACCTTTAACATATACTAACTACTTGACACACAATATTGATATCTAATAATGATTTTGTTGATGTTTGTATTGCTTCCACTGTTCCCATTAGTGTTTACTTCCTGTTTTGTTCTCGAGCTGCAGATTTCCCTCTATTTTTAAGGTGGATTTGATGTTTGTTTGTTTGTTTGTTTGTTTGTGTGATTCTCTTCAGGGAGATACAGGAGATGAAGGAGACATCGGAGAACCTGGACCACCTGGACTTTATGTAAGACAACAACATCTACAAAAAGTATTAATCAGAATCAGAAATGCTCAATTTATCCATGAGGGGAAATGGATTTTGTTAGAGTTGCTCCATTTAAGAATATCTTCAATATCTACAGGGTCGTTTTTGTAATAATAATCTGAAGTATCAGGCTTAAACAAAAATACAGCAAGAGGAAACAGAAATAATAATGATAGATACAATTTGTATAGCACCTTTCAAGGGACCCAAAGCCGCTTTACATGGTGAACAAACAAACAAACAAACAAACAAACAAACAAACAAACAAACAAACAAAAGGGGAAATAATAAAGTAAAAGATTAAATAAATAGCAGTAGTAGGGTTCTAGTAAAAATATAAATAAAATAGTTCAGGAGAATGATGCGAGTGACCAAGTGCAAGTACATGCAGGAGAAGTCAACTTTATACACGAAAAATAGAATAAGAAAAGATAAGATTGATATCAATTCTTAAAATGTCAATACTAGAGGAGATGCATTGAATTCCTTTATTGTCAAAAAACAATCCCGTCAGTGCATATCCATAAACCAACAAGCAATAATAAAAGATTAACTCAGATGTGATTCTTTCTTTTCATTCCAGGGAGCCAATGGGAATCCAGGAAAGTCTGGACCCTCAGGTGATCCCGTAAGATTACTTAAAGCAATTTCTTGACTTCAATAATAATGTATGAAAACATTTAATCTCACCTTATCAAGCTTTACTGGAACTGTGTGTGTGTGTGTGTGTGTGTGTGTGTGTGTGTGTGTGTGTGTGTGTGTGTGTGTGTGTGTGTGTGTGTGTGTGTGTGTGTGTGTGTGTGTGTGTGTGTGTGTGTGTGTGTGTGTGTGTGTGTGTGTGTGTGTGTGTGTGTGTGTGTGTGTGTGTGTGTGTGTTTTTCTCTACCAGGGTGCTAAAGCAAAGCGAGGTTACAGAGGTGATCGGGGTTTTAATGGAGACCCGGTGAGTTAAATCCCTCCTGTTTTTATTTTAAAGTTCTTTTTAAACACTTTAATCATTCATTTGTTCTGACCAGGGGTGGGAAGTAGTGGAGTACAAATACTTCGTTACTGTACTTAAGTAAATTGTTCTGGGATCAGTACTTTACTCCACTACTTATTTTTCTGACGACTTTTTACTTTGACTTCTTACATTTTGAACACAAGTACCTGTACTTTCTACTTCTTACATTTTGAACTCAAATACCTGTACTTTCTACTTCTCACATGTTGAACACAAATACCTGTACTTTCTACTTCTTACATTTTGAATACAAATACCTGTACTTTCTACTTCTTACATGTTGAACACAAATACCTGTACTTTCTACTTCTTACATGTTGAACTCAAATACCTGTACTTTCTACTTCTTACATGTTGAACTCAAATACCTGTACTTTCTACTTCTTACATGTTGAACACAAATACCTGTACTTTCTACTTCTCACATGTTGAACACAAATACCTGTACTTTCTACTTCTCACATGTTGAACACAAATACCTGTACTTTCTACTTCTTACATGTTGAACTCAAATACCTGTACTTTCTACTTCTTACATTTTGAACTCAAATACCTGTACTTTCTACTTCTCCCATTTTGAACACAAATACCTGTACTTTCTACTTCTCACATGTTGAACACAAATACCTGTACTTTCTACTTCTCACATGTTGAACTCAAATACCTGTACTTTCTACTTCTTACATTTTGAACACAAATACCTGTACTTTCTACTTCTCACATGTTGAACACAAATACCTGTACTTTCTACTTCTCACATGTTGAACTCAAATACCTGTACTTTCTACTTCTTACATTTTGAACCCAAATACCTGTACTTTCTACTTCTCGTATGTTGAACACTAATACCTGTACTTTCTACTTCTTACATGTTGAACACAAATACCTGTACTTTCTACTTCTCACATGTTGAACACTAATACCTGTACTTTCTACTTCTTACATGTTGAACACAAATACCTGTACTTTCTACTTCTCACATGTTGAACACTAATACCTGTACTTTCTACTTCTTACATGTTGAACACAAATACCTGTACTTTCTACTTCTTACATGTTGAACACAAATACCTGTACTTTCTACTTCTTACATGTTGAACCCAAATACCTGTACTTTCTACTTCTTACATGTTGAACTCAAATACCTGTACTTTCTACTTCTTACATGTTGAACACAAATACCTGTACTTTCTACTTCTTACATGTTGAACCCAAATACCTGTACTTTCTACTTCTTACATGTTGAACTCAAATACCTGTACTTTCTACTTCTCACATGTTGAACACAAATACCTGTACTTTCTACTTCTCACATGTTGAACACAAATACCTGTACTTTCTACTTCTCACATGTTGAACTCAAATACCTGTACTTTCTACTTCTTACTTGTTGAACTCAAATACCTGTACTTTCTACTTCTTACATGTTGAACCCAAATACCTGTACTTTCTACTTCTTACATGTTGAACTCAAATACCTGTACTTTCTACTTCTCACATGTTGAACTCAAATACCTGTACTTTCTACTTCTTACATGTTGAACCCAAATACCTGTACTTTCTACTTCTCACATGTTGAACTCAAATACCTGTACTTTCTACTTCTTACATGTTGAACTCAAATACCTGTACTTTCTACTTCTCTCATTTTCCAAACAGGCTGGTTCCTTTAGTCTGAATGTGTGTTTGGTGGCGTGATCATTATTATTTAGAGTCATTGCGTGCCTATTGATTTGAACACGATCCGTGTATCCATCATTTCCTGGTCTTCTCTAAAGAAGAGGGACCAATGAAAACGTTGTCATGTTGCCGTTGGTCACCATGGAAACATTCATTAGCTAACAATGACATTATTGTTCTATTAATATAAAGGGAGGTCAGGTACTCTGTAAAACAGCTGCTAGTTATGGGTACTTTTTACTGAAGTACATTTCAAAGCCTCTTTACTTTTACTTGAGGAAAGAAGTTTAGTCAGTACTTCTACTTTCACCAGAGTATTTTTAAACACGAGTATCTGTACTTCTACTTGAGTAAAGGATGTGTGTACTTGTACCCTCTCTGGTTGTGAATCAGTGTGTTGTGGTGCGTTCAGGGACCTCCAGGGCCTCCAGGTAAACGAGGGCAAAAGGGGCGTCGAGGCCCCTCAGGTCTCGAGGGAGTTGGAGGACCTCCGGGGCCACCGGGACTTTCTGGATCTCCTGTGAGTGAAATAAATGAGACGAGTGAAGACAATGTTAGCTAACAATGCTATTGAGAGTGTGATAATAGGAAGCTGGTGAACAGAAACTAAGCACATTGACTCAAGTTCAGTACATTTTGTTACTTAAGATAAGATGTACTTTATTAATCCCAAATTAATTATTAATAAAGTACATCTTATCTTATCTTACTTCCTGCAACTTTACACTTTTACACCCCAACAACTCAGAGGAACATATTGTGATTTGTACTCCTCTACATGTAGCATATATATAATATTCAGAACTATTCATATTTGTATATATGTAAGTAGTGTCACCTGATACTTACACTTTTATATGTATTATATTTATGTGAACTCTTACCTGTCCTATGCTTTGTTTCAATCTATTCCTGTTGCTGCTTTAACACCTGAATTTCTCACAGTTATCAACATTAAAAACCGTATAACGGTATTTATTTTATACAAACTTAGTAAATCACAGCATTTGCACATTTCTTCAAATAACCTTTAGAGTTAAAAAAAAAAAAAAAAAGGTTAATCTTATCTTAAATATGTATTATATTTACATTATTACATGGCTTAGTTGAATACTCGATTCTGATTGGTCAATTCAGAACACGTGACACGTTGTTAATACCGAACAGACAGACCGCTGTCAAGCACTTATTGACCGTTGTTAAGGACGCTCACATCTGCAGAAAGAAGTCCGTTCGATTTAACTTTATACAGTTTGGCCTTTCTAACTGACAAGACAAGAGCGACAAGAAAACAGCGGAGAAGTAACGGGCAGAAATCCTCCTTTTACGCAGCGGTCCAGACATAGACATCAGACGGCGACACATATTCAGTTGCCAGTTACTTTGGCATTAGGGCAGGGATATCTAGATACTTTCCAAGGTTTGACATCATGAATTGTGCTACTTTTAAAGCAAGGAGCGATGTTTTCAAATCTGTAATCAAAAAGCTCCTCAGAAACGCTATCGAAGCAGTTCCTGCCATTGTTAGTTCAAACGGTAACAACGGACTATTTTTCTTAGCGGATGCATGTCAATTTAAATCAATACATACAACTATTTTTTAAATCAATAAAATCATTTTCTAAATCCATAAAAGCATTTCAATTAATAGTGGGAGTCATAACGTTACTTTGTTGAGAATGTGGCCATGTAATAAGCGGGATAATGTGCAGCGACTTGGTCATTATGGGGAAAAGAACACCTTCATGCCGATCTAGATCCCTCCGCTTCGCGTCGGGCTCCTGATCAGCCTGTCTGTGTTCTTTTGCCCATAATGACCGCGTTGCAGCACATTACTACAGAATATATAGTAAAAAAAAAAGCTTCTCATTTACCAAGTGCATTATTAGTGATGAACAACAAATGCATTAATAACTATAATACAATAATTCAATATATATTGCTCTAAAAGGGCCAGCTGTGTGGAATAAATTCAGGGGCGCACCTTGCAAACAGGCAAGGCAGGCAACTGCTTGGGGCCCCGGACCAGAAGGGGGCCCCCCAAAGAAGGTAGATTTAAGAAGGTCCACAGCAACGACAACATGAAACACACTTTAATTTACTGCAACGACATGTCGGGAAACCCCCTCAAGGGGGCCCCATGCATAGCGCGCCGTAAAATGCTGCTTCTTATTTTAAGTTTCTTTACCTTGCTCCGCTCTGGGGGGAAGAGTGTGTTGGGGCGCCACCGATGGTGATGAAAGCTGGTTCGAAGGGCCCCCAGTGAATGTTTGCCTAGGGCCCCCACAGACTCTAGGATCGCGTAATTTAGCTGTCCTTTGCTTGAGTATTACTACGCTTTCTTATCATTACCTTTATTTAAGTGAGTATTTCTCCCACCTTTAGGGCCTTGAAGGCATCATGGGAGAGCAGGGGAAGCAGGGGAAAGACGGACTTAAGGTGGGTTTCCCAAAAAGTTAAAAGAATCATTACTTTTTCTGTCATTACAAAATTAAATGTGTGTGAAAGTACGTGTGTGAATTTATACATGTTTTTTTGTAGGGAGATCGAGGGCCAATCGGTGTACAAGGAGTGTCTGGACCCCGAGGCGACAAGGTGGATTATTATTAATTCACTTTTGTTTGTATTTAAATATATGAATATCTCAAATGAAACATCAAAGAGTTTTATTATGTGATATTTATTCCTGCCAAAGGGTCGGGAAGGTCGAGAAGGATTTTCTGGATTCCCAGGTCCCATTGTGAGTATGCATGAGAGGATATTAAGCTTATTTTACATGCTAATCATTGTGTTTAATCCATTAACTCTTGTTGTTTTTATATACGTTGCAGGGAGAGATGGGAAAATCTGGAGAGGGAGGACGTGAAGGAGAGCCTGGTATTAAGGTTCCTATGTGGCTGCATTTATTATTCTGTATTAATGAGACTACAGTGTCCTGCACAAACATATAATCTCTATTACTGATCACTTTTACACTACTTTAAGGGCTTTACAGTTTAAACATGGATTTGAAGCTGGTCAATATATCTTTACAACTAAATGTAAAGATTGTAGACTCTTCACGTACATTTTAATGACCGTAAAACTATTTAAATCCGGAGAGACTTATTCCGTAAATCTGATAGTATATTTATTGCCCGAGGAGTAATCATACTTGTCAACCCTCCCGATTTTCGCGGGAGACTCCCGATTTCATTGCCCTCTCCCGGTTTCCTCCCGGTGTCAGATTTCTCCCGCATGTCTCCCGATTTCTGACAAAATCAGATTGACACACGACTGTTTCCACTCAGACTTTAATACAGCTGCACCATTGTTTGGTTTCCATGGTAACACGTCTCTTTAGCAGCGCGCGCAACTGAAAGTCTGAGAGGGTGAGGAAGATAGTCACAAGAATCGACAACTCTAGCCTCTGCTCACTCCTTTCCAGCCCATACATAATGCTCCATCAAGACAGTGCACTTACAACTACAATAAGCATGTTAATGTGAATCTAATACAACTCCAGCGACCCCCCCACCCCCCCGCGGTGGTTTTGAAATGCTCCCGATTTGTGAGGTCTCAAGGTTGGCAAGTATGGGAGTAATATACATCTTGGAGATTAGACCCCATCCTACTGTGATGGATTTAGGGGAAGGAGAAGCCGACTAGGAAAAGAGAAACCCCCCGAGCGGTCTCGTCTGAACGGACACGTTTCTGGTTCCTGTTGCGTGTGGACGGAAGACTTTTTTGATAACGATTTCGGTTAGTTTGCGTTATCGTCCTCGTGTGGCTCCAGCCTTAAACGTTTGCCGGGTGTGCTGTGATTGGCTTTTGGGGGATGAGACGGGAAAGATTGGTTTAGCTGGGGGTATTGACGCGCCCTTGCTTATAGAAGGACGGGCGAGTGAGTGAGAGGGAATTGTGAACGAGAGCTTGGGAAACAGTCTTCCTGAAAGAACTTGCGCTGGGCTTCCTTTATTTAGGTTTACAAAATGTACTTTGGAATAAATGGTGGTGCACTTTTACAAAATCCCCAAAACAACAATGGCACCATTATGAATTTACACAATGACAGATCAATGATTAACAAGAATAAACAAAGGTATTTGTCAACACAGAAAGAACAAATATGGAGGAAATAAAGAAAAGAGTGCGTCTGACAAACATTTTTAAGAATGATTTGAGTCTTTTATTTCAGTCTATCAAAATTCATTAAATTCAGCATTGTATCTTTCAAATTGCTGCCAGTATAATTGTTAATTGTTTTTTATGTGTTACCTTTGTGTAGGGAAAGCTGGGCATCTCCGGAGCGAATGGACCTAAAGGCTTAAAGGTGAATTATATATTTGAATCGGTACAACTTTACAATAAGACTACCCTTATAAAGGATTCATAAAGGGTTTGTAATTAGGTTATGAATTAGGTTGTAAACACTTTATTAATCATTAAGAACCATTTATAAACCAGTTCTTACATAGTTTTCATACATCAACACAGGCTCACTATTTGGCAAGATGACTAAGCCTTATGTTGGCTACTTAGCTTACTTCGTCTTCTTCATCAACACAGGCTCACTATTTGGCAGCAGGACTAAGCCTTATATTAATACTTGCCAACCCTCCCGATTTTTGAAGGAGACTCCCGATTTCACTGCCCTCTCCCGGTTATATTTCTCCCGCATTTCTCCCGATTTCTGACAAAATCAAATTTACTCACGACTCTATCCACTCTGACTTTAATAGAGCTACACCATTGTTCTTTTTTTGACTTGCAAAATTATCTTTTAAATTGACAAACATCATATGTGCAATTCGTTGCACAATTCAAACGGGATCAAAAGATAATCTTTCTCTCTCCATTCACATCAATACATACTTTTTCCGAAATAAGGTCCCATGGAGGTCCCCCGGAAGGGGGGGGACTTCGCCACTCTATTGGCTACTTAACTTACTTCGTCTTCTTCATCAACACAGGCTCACTATTTGGCAAGATGACTAAGCCTTATATTGGCTAACTAGCTGACTTCGTCTTCTTCATCCAGCATCCTTGGTATCTGTTGTTCACTGAGTTCCCCCCCCCCCATCGATCTTGATGTTTCTTGGCATCTCTTAGGACCATTTATTTACGAGTTACTAACATTTATAACTGCCAAAAGGGAGCCTTATTGTAAAGTGTAAAACACATTCCCATTTACTTATGAGTTACTAACATTTATAGTAAGGCTTAGCAGTACAGATAAATGTGGGCTCACTATTTGGCAAGCAACCGGTCACAGTTGCCCTGTTTATCTCATGTCTTATAAAAGCTTATTAATGATTTACAAAGTGTTCACAACCTAATTAATAAAGTAATTACAAACTATTCGTAAACCTTTTATACGGGTAGTTTTATTGTAAAGTGGTACCATTTTATTTTATATTAATAACATGTGAAGTAACCATATTTAAATCATTAGCCTTGTTCAAAATGTAAATACTTAGTTGTTAATAGTATTTTTGTATTTTCATTTCATGTAACAGGTACATTTGGAATTGTATTAATTATTTGAAAATGTCTCACATAATGTTTGTCTCATTTCAGGGATTTCGTGGTAATTTTGGAAACAGAGGACAGGACGGACCTCCTGGAGTTCTGGTACGAACATAACAATATGTCATCAAACAATTATATTTCTGACTTCATTCAGTTATATACCATCTTATAGGGTTCAAAAACTGCATGCTAATGTGCATGGATAAACCTGTAGATGTGCCTGGCTAATTGGACTGTGCCATTCCCCTAAAACCTTGAGGGGTGTTTAAAGAGGCTATATCTAAGCCACCCATCTTTACGGCCCGTCCACACGGCAGCATCGCGTGCTTCAACAGAGATGCTTCCCATTCACTTCCCATTCACTTCCCGTTCACTTTGAATGAACTGCTTTGCCAAACTGCATTGTGGTTCCGTTGCTCGCTTCGAAAGATGAGAAAAGTTAAACTTTTCAAGCGTCGACGGAAGCGCCAGCCGATCAAATCATATGCCAGTACAAGCTCTAGCCAATCACACCGCGTGCTTGTGTGTCCAGGGCGGGAGATTTATATGATTGGTTGTTGCTCGCACGCCAGACACGCCCACCGGCAAGCTTCAACGCGACGTTGCCGTGTGGACGTACCGTAAGAGTCTTCTCTCCCCTGCACTCAACAATGGACTGGTCAGCATTGATAGTTAGTTAGATAGTTTTTATTTAATAATTAATGCTAGATTCTAGATTGTATCTGCTTATATATAAAATAATCACCTTTTGTTCATCCTAATTAGTGCGAATGCTCTTTACAGCATTCCACGATAGTTCTTCAAATCTTTAATCTTCCGCTTATTATTTCACCAATACTTTGGCTCTCCCTAACTTCAGCTTATTTTCAGCTACAGAAACAATTTAAATATCAAACTATTCAGCCTGTTCAGCAATTCTTCAGATTTTCATATCTTTTAGGTTCAGTTCTTCAAATGCGTGTCGAAAATTCATTTAAGTTAGAGGGTGTCAAACTCAAGGCCCGGGGGCCAAATCCGGCACGCAACTTCATTTTCTGTGGCCCCGCAAGAGCTTGCAAAGAATAGAATACGTTTATTATACGTTACATACTGATTTACAGAAGCTGGTTGCCCATAAACTACATGTCCCACAATGCATCCAGTTGTGTGACATGCACACTGAACAGACTTTCAATGATTTGCCCTAGACCTCTGCTTTCAGACGTAGTTAATTACTAAGTTACCTGTTATCTGATAACAATCCAATTCAGAGGCAATAATGTGATATAATACATTTATATATTTATATAGTTACAACCGGCCCTTTGAGTGCAACCATAATGCTAATGTGGCCCGCGATGAAATTGAGTTTGATACCCCTGAGTTAGAAGAATAAGAGGAAGAGCAAAGCGATGTATTTGACACCTGATGAGACAGAGATAGGAATAGTTTTTTCGGCTGCAAATTAAGAAAAGTTTGCGACTTATTCTATCGATTACGTTTTTTAATTTTGCGTGTCAGTTGGAGAGTCGAAATCTTCTTTCAATTAAGACCAAAGGTGGTTAAGGTGGTGTCTTCAACCTCCATTCAAAAGTGGCTTATTGTAAGGCAGTGGCGTAGCCAGGAATTATTGTGTGGGTGGGCCTGGAGGAATGTAGGTGGGCCAGGGGGAGACTTATTAAGCTTGGGGTATGAGCTGAAACTTCATTAATGATTTTATTTATTTTTTAATGCACTAATTAAACATAAGCATAAACTAGCAGTGAAAACAAGAACATAGGCAAGGCGGCCTCAGAATGTAAAACTGACATCCACATGACTGGCTCGGTGGCCACAGGTTGTTTATCCTGGACAGTCGCACAGTGGGCACACACTGAGAGAGTTTTCATATTCAGCAAATGTTTACACGCTTCACTGCAGACCTCAAGAAGAAATAAGACTTTCATTCACTCACGGCAAAACTTACTTTACTCACTAATTTACTCAAGGTAAAAAAAATGCACTCCCTATTCCATTGTCATGAAGGTGGAATCTAACTATATCCAGAATAAGTTGTTTTGGATCCAGGCTAGAAACATGTTTATTTCTGCTGTAAAGTTTGGCATTTGAACATGGGGGTCTATGGGAATTGCTCCTTTCTGCATCCACCCCCTGTTGGCCACTAGAGGAACTGCAGTTTGTGGCACTTCCTTCTGGGCTTGTCAGGAATGTCAAAATCGCTATGACGTGCTGATTGGCTGTGGGTGGGCCAGACGTGCATGTGGCACACCCACAGCTACGCCACTGTTATAAGGTTTGAAAGCACAGAATAATCCAAACAGTTGCAATACTACTTGATATTTGGTTCATACATGTGATGATACATATTCTTCCTATCAGGGAAGCATCGGTGCAGATGGGCTGAGCGGAGACACTGGACCTCCAGGACCAAGAGTGAGTAAACCACTTAATAGTTAACTCTGAACAAGTGAATGAGCCTGCTTTAAAGTGTCTCAAATGCATAACTGATACTCTAATCAATATATTTTCCACAGGGGTCACCTGGGAAGACAGGAGCTCCTGGCCTTCAAGGACCTGTAGGGAACAATGTGAGTGCTCATTTTGATTTAATTTGATTTATTTAGAATGTGTAAATAATAATAATAATAATAATAATAATAATAATAATAATGAAATGAAACAAGAGAATTATGATACTGTACAAACTTAAGCAGTATCAAATTGATAAACAAAAATATTATTGACTTACAAATTATATATAAACAAATGATATACCTAATTACACATCTGAAAAGTGGCGGGAAGAAGTTTACACTTATTTAACATTTAACACTTATTAACATTTATTTTTTTCTTTTAACAAGATGTTTTTCTTTTAACAAGATGTACATCTAAATGTAAAAATATACAATATCAGGGTGTCCGCGGGGTCTTCAAAAGTATTAAAAGTTGATAAATCAAAGTAGCGAAAATGAAGGCTATTAAAAAGTATTAAAGGGCATTTCCCAAGGTATTACATTTTGTAGCTTGTTTTCAATAAGTATATGAATTGTCCAAAGAGGTTGTATTCTACAGTCTGCCTGAATGTAATCATTGCGTAGGTGTGTAGTGTGATTCTGTGTAGTTTATTTATGGCATCCCGTTGGATTTGAAGTCATCTGAACAGGACATCGCACGCTCACTGCTTAATAGCACGGAGCTCCGTTTACGCCGGTTGCTAAACAACATCGTTATGGGGAAATGCAAGTTAGCGTCCAAATGGTTGGAAGATAAGGAGGAAGGACAATCAATACTGTATATAGTCAATGTGAGGTAAAGTGTGTCGCCAAGGTAACCGGTTAGAACTCCAAGTGGAGATGAGGTCTTAAAATGTATGGAAAGGGTCTTAAAAGGTATTACATCTGACTTCAGGATTCCTGCATATACCCTGGATATACATTTACAATTATAAATAGATGATATCATTGTTACTATAATATATATATATATATATATTATTATTTTACGTTGTATGTCATATTTGATAAGACAAATATGACAGACTATCTTTTGACATCCACCATCCAAAATACATTTGTTATTAATTATCTTTTTTTAATCGTATTTAATGAAAACATAAGCAGAGCACATTTCTGTTGAATGTAAATGGGATCAGTTTCATTTTAGCGTTAAGGATACAGTTGTTTATGCACTCACATGTAGTTCCATAGCCAAAACCCATGGATAGATTACTGAACGGCCTTAAGGCCAAAGAGCCCAAAGCATCAGTCT
>NC_136912.1:94945956-94953456 GCF_949606895.1 Notothenia rossii
TGTTGTGGCAGCCATTTCGGCCAAATTCCAAACCACACCTCACCCACTCCCTCTCAGTGATGGAGTGAACTCCGTCTGTTGTCTCACTCGCAGCGGAACTCCCCTCGCTCTGGCAGAAACAGATCACTTTTCGTAACAACGGTTTCAAAGCAGCATCTCTGTATACAAAATAATATAAAAAATAAATACAAATCTTTTATGGTGTTTCTTTTTTTTTTTAAAACACTTTTTATTTTAAAATCAGATGTTTATAAGCTGCTTGGTTTTTGCAACAGTCCCTGCTAATATACACAACTTTATAATAAAATGCACAAATGTACCGTTTTCCAGACTAAAGATGGGGGGGTGTAATGTTTGGAAGGAACTATTTATAAACAGCTTGTTTCCTGACGGACACACAGCAGTGGTCGGTCAGGTGGAGCAGCAGGTGAAGTGAGGTGATGCAGACTCTCTGATGGAGGGCTTGATAACACACTACCCCTCATCACTCGTTGGTTCCTCGATGTGAACGCGCAAACGGAGGGGTAGTGTGTAGGGGGCGGTTTGGAATTGAGCCTTACACTATAAATCCCCCACCTGCAGAAGACCCACTAGGTTCTGTTCAGAGCAGTTTGCAGGCTGGTAGGAGTGGCCTTTTGCAAATGCAATGGCATGAATATTGGCCCTGTGAAGACCTCAGAGTGTTCTAAAGAATTCAGACTTATACATTTCTTTAAAACATGTTATTCATTCTTCATCTGCCAATCAGCTTGTTTCTGCCTCAGTGTGAGTAGGACCAAGATTCCTCTCAACGAATACACACCTGTTTGCAGCAGAAAGTCCACTGGATGGCGGCGAAAGCAATTTCCCAGTACACTATCCCAGTACCTCACCTTAACAAAATTGCTCTAATACATCTAAAGATATCCACCCCAAATTGCCATTAAATGATATTTAAGTATCATCTTTTTACCTCCTTAGGTCCTGACCTATGGTCCTGACCATAACCACCAAATATTCATTACATTTTAAAGAATTGTAACTCTTTAAATCCAGTTGGTTTACATAATGCCAGTGTTTTTATGATTTAAAATAAACGATTAAACTAATTATTTTCTGTATGTTAGAGGGATTTCTTTTCACATTGTGTGATATGTCGATGGTAGGGAACAACACTCATTAAATGCATTTATTTGTTATGCAGGAAACCAGGAAGCTAGCCTGTATTTCCTCAAAAGGTCAAACGAAAAATGACTGTATGTGGTTGGAAATAATACCAGTATAATCTGGAAGCCAGTAATTGTGGTGACCTTAAGTGGAGAAAAATTGCCTTGAAGTAATATTTAAGTATTCTTTTTGACCTCCTTACCATAACCACCAAATATTCATTCAATTTTAAAGAATTTGAACCTCAGTTAAATGAATGCACTAGCTCTTACGATGGTCTGGCTTTCTGCATGTTTCTTCTAATTCAGCGTTTGTATCTTTATGGTTAATTGCACTTATTGGAAGTGGATAAAAGTGTCAGCTAAATGTAATGTCATTGAATTGAAGCCATAACGACTGTCACCCTCTTTTTCAGGGATCTCGGGGAATACTTGGGGTCAGAGGAAGAGCCGGAGTGTCAGGACTGAAGGTCAGAAACTAAGAAATGTTGGATTAATCTGATGAACTAAAGTCTGCCAGGTTTGGTTTGTAGTTTCTGAAATGTGTGATGATGTGTCTCTCAGGGTGAGCTCGGGACGAGAGGTTCTTCAGGGAGACCCGGACAGTTCGGACCGGGAGGAAACACGGGGTCAGCGGGGGTCAAAGGCCAGAAGGGGCTCCGGGGACACAATGTTAGTAACAACGTTTCATTATTACAGCGTCAATGAGATGCAAAACTGAGTTGGGAAGTAGTGGAATACAGTACGTGTTTCTGGTATCAGTACTTTACTCCACTACTTATTTTTCTGAGGACTTTTTACTTTGACTTCTTACATTTTGAACACAAATACCTGTACTTTCTACTTCTCACATGTTGAACTCAAATACCTGTACTTTCTACTTCTTACATGTTGAACTCAAATACCTGTACTTTCTACTCCTCACATGTTGAACTCAAATACCTGTACTTTCTACTTCTTACATGTTGAACCCAAATACCTGTACTTTCTACTTCTTACATGTTGAACCCAAATACCTGTACTTTCTACTTCTTACATGTTGAACACAAATACCTGTACTTTCTACTTCTCACATGTTGAACTCAAATACCTGTACTTTCTACTTCTTACATGTTGAACACAAATACCTGTACTTTCTACTTCTCACATGTTGAACACAAATACCTGTACTTTCTACTTCTCACATGTTGAACTCAAATACCTGTACTTTCTACTTCTTACATGTTGAACACAAATACCTGTACTTTCTACTTCTCACATGTTGAACACAAATACCTGTACTTTCTACTTCTTACATGTTGAACTCAAATACCTGAACTTTCTACTTCTTACATGTTGAACTCAAATACCTGTACTTTCTACTTCTCACATGTTGAACTCAAATACCTGAACTTTCTACTTCTTCCATGTTGAACACAAATACCTGAACTTTCTACTTCTTACATGTTGAACTCAAATACCTGTACTTTCTACTTCTTACATGTTGAACTCAAATACCTGTACTTTCTACTTCTTACATGTTGAACTCAAATACCTGTACTTTCTACTTCTTACATGTTGAACACAAATACCTGTACTTTCTACTTCTCTCATTTTCCAAACAGGCTGGTTCCTTTAGTTTGAATCTGTGTTTGGTGGCGTGATCATTATTATCTTTTATTACATGGCTTAGTTGAATACTCGATTCTGATTGGTCAATTCAGGACACGTGACAGGTTGTTAATCCAGTAGTACAGACCGCTGTCAAGGATTTATTGACCGTTGTTAAGGACGCTCACATCTGCAGAAAGAAGTCCGGTCGATTTAACTACAGTTTGCTTTTCGAACTGTTAGCTTGTCTTTAGTCTCCCATCTGAGGGCAACCTGGAGGATTTTAATATTAATTGTAATATATTTGGAGAGCACAGGATGAATGGTTGGTGACTGATGACTCCCCAGCGAAGAAAATAAAAAGACAAGAGGGACAAGGAAACAGCGGAGAAGTAACGGGGCAGAAACCCTCAACACGGAGCTGCGGTCCTTTTTATGCAGCGGTCCAGACATAGACATCAAACGGCAAAACATATTCAGTGGCCAGTTCCTTTGGCATTTGGCAGGGATATCTAGATACTTTCCAAGGTTTGACATAATGAATTGTGCTACTTTTAAAGCAAGCAACGATGTTTTCAAATCTGTAATCAAAAAGGTCCGCAAAAACGCTATCGAAGTAGTTCGTGCCGTTGCTACGTTAGTTCAAACGGTAACAACGGACTATTTTTCTTAGCTGATGCATGTCATTTTAAATCAGTACAACCATTTTTTAAATCAATAAAAACATTTTCTAAATCTATAAAAGCATTTCAATTAATATTGGGAGTCTTGTCGTTACTTTGTTGAGAATGTGACCTTGTAATAAGCGGGATAATGTGCTTCGCGACGGGTTCCCTGATCCGCCTGTCGGGTGTTCTTTTACCCATAATGACCGCCTCGCTGCACATATCCCTAACGGCCCGTCCACACTACAGCTTCCACAGCTTCAAAAACGGTTTCCAACGCGTCTGCCCATTCACTTTGAATGGGGTGACGTCACGTTGCCTCGCTTTTCGCCGAACTGAATTGTGGGTAGCAGAGCGGAGCTTTCCTGGCGTTTCAGCAAAAGTTGAGCAATGTTCAACTTTTGAAGCTTCTGAAGCTTTCGGTGGAAGCGTCAGCCAATCAAATCATATGCCAGTACGAGCTCTAGCCAATCAAAACGCTGCTTGTGTGTCAGGGGCGGGAGATTCATGTGATTGGTTGTTGGTCGAGCTTCAGACACGCCCGCTGGCAAGCTTTTTTTGAAGCTGTAGTGTGGACGGGCCGTTACATATTATCTATCCATCTAATGTTTGGAGAAAGCGTGTCTGTTCTCAGTTACAAATGTCATGTGGTTACTAAAATGTTTTTTCTATATTTAGTTGTGATTCAGATAATGTCTTTGAAGAGATAGACCTGCTAAAAGGTGTGCACATGTAGACCTGGTATGATTACCTAACTAATATCTATTTTACAACTTTTTTCATAATTAATTAAGCGTTGAATGGCAAATAAATTGCAGAAAATGCCGTTTTCAGCCTTTAATTATGAAGATTTCCCTATTTTGTATCTGTTTTATGATTATGTTAAAGTGAATATCTTTGGGTGTTGGACTAACAAGACAAGACTTGGACAACTTGGACTTTTCTGGACGTTTCATAAACCATTAATGCATCTATAAACTAAGACATTTTAACATCTTGCTGTTTCAATAATGTATTTTTACACCTTCTCATTGCAGGGTCCACCTGGCAGATTAGGCCCCCCTGGAAGAATTGGACCATCGACACCAGTACGTTTTCATAGATTTAATGTGGAATTAGCATATATATCACAACCTTTAACATAGAAACTTTGCAACTTTGTTTTATATGTTTGATATGATATGAAGTTTTAACCTATAGTTACATCCAACCAGTTAATGTGCATGCTCCGCCTCTACCACTGGATGGCAGCGAAAGCAAGACAAAGCTGCTCTAATATATCTAAAAATATCTACCCCAAAGTGCCATGAAATTATATTAAAGTATTATTTGTTTACCTCCTTACGTCCTGACCATAACCACCAAATATTCATTCAATTTTAAACAATTGTGACCCCTGTTCAATCCAGTTGTTTCACGTAATGCCAGTGTTGTTATGATTTAAAAAAACTATTAAAACTATTTTTTTTTTCTGTATGTTAGAGGGATCTTTTTACACAGTGTGATATGTAGATGGTAGGGAACAGCACTCATTAAATGCATGTCTTTTTCATGCAGGAAACCAGCAAAACAGCCTGTATTCGCGACACACTTAATGTAAATAATATCTTGCTATACATTGTGCTAACTGAAAATCGGCCCGTCAAAAGTGTTTTATTTGTCGGAGTTTTATAGATTTTTTATCTTCACGTCAACTTGTATATTTTCTACTATATTTTCTATTTTGAGATGTTTTAAATGTTATAATTTGCTCCATGGGGCAACCACATATTGGTTCTATGTGGTCGGAAATAATACTAGAATGATTTGGAAGCTAGTAATTGTGGTTTTAATGGGGCCATTTTTTACCTTAAGTGTCTTAGTATCTATATTCAGCCGGATCTCCCCCCCACCTGACATTCGGAATATTAAGGCCCAATTCCAAATCACGCCCTACACCAGTGCTTCTCAAAGTGTGGTCCGCGGACCACTGGTGGTCCGTGAGCGCCCCCTAGTGGTCCGTGAGTATATTGGTAAAATGTCACATTTGAAATAAATAAATAAATTTAAGTTTTCCGCACTCTCGCGGGAATATCTCCGCAAGGGATTGAGGTTAAGTTTCACTTTCAATTGCAGGATATAGCCCAGCGCAACACCTTCGTCACACATGTGGCCACTTGTTTCTACCATTTTCAGGCGATTTGTAGAAAAACAATGTGTTTTTTGATATTTGTGGAGTTAGGTGGTCCGCGAGTGTTTTTTTATTGGTTAAGTGGTCCTTGGTATGAAAAAGTTTGAGAAACACTGCCCTACACCCTAGCCCTCCGTTCGCGCGTTCGCGCTGAGGGTCCGCCACATTAAGTGCTGTTCCAAACCAACGAGTGTGGAGGGGATAGGGTTATCAAGCCCTCAAACAGCGAATCTGCTTCCCCTAACCTAACCCTGCTGCACTACCTGACCGGTCTCAACGCTGTGTGTGTCCGTCAGGAAACAAGCTGTTTACCAACAGTTCCAGTAAACATCCACTGATAAATTGCGATGTTAACAACCTCATGATAACCTCATATTTTTTTTAACTTAGGATCGTATACCTGTGTTTAGTCATACCTATGCATTTTATTATAAAGTTGTGTATATTTACAGACTGTTGTTGTATTATCATTATTATTATTATTATTATAACAGCTGATTTTAAACTTCCAAATTAAAATACCTAATGCATTAACACAGCCTAAAGGAGTGAATTAAAAACGAAATTACAGATTGTGCATGAAACAGCTTTTCATTTAGACAAAACAAACACAACTTCAAAACCTGATCATGTTTTATATTTGTGTTCAAACATTAATTTGACTCATTTCACGTGTCTTTCAGGGTTTGCCCGGCAACAGAGGAGAGGATGGAAAGAGTGGAAACCCTGGAGCAAAGGTGGAATAAACTATTTATTAATCCTAACAAAGTGTAATGCCTCCGTCCATGTGAAGGAGTTCCCTTTACACATTATGTTTCTCTGCTGTGTGTTTCAGGGCAGTCACGGTGAGACGGGGAGGCTCGGTCTTCACGGAATCAGAGGAGACATGGTGGGTGTATTTATAATAGTCTATTTAATATAATATAATATTTTTAGAATATTTTATGAATTGTAAGGTGTCCTTGGGTGCTTTGAAAGGCGCCTCTAAATAGAATGAATTATTATTATTATGAATTATTTAATTATGTGTATAAAGATGTGACCAATGTCCTCTTCTGTCCTCCTCAGGGCGTTAGAGGTCATAAAGGGGCAAATGGAGAGCCTGGTACGAGAGGAAAAATGGTAAAATATATATATATATTTTTAAATGTAATCATTCAGTGTTATTATTATTATATTTGTATTACTCTTTTTATTGTCATTTTTGTAAACATTAAGACATAACATACATACATACAATATACACCCGCATACTTACTCAAATGTGTGCCGAATAGTTACTGCGCATATAGCATACATCTCTCCATGGGGGGCAATAATCTCACTTTAATCATGTAGCAAGATATCTGTGTTTATCTCAGTTTACATACCAATTACTTAAATGAAAGCATAGAGTGAAAATTAATAAAAATAAGAGGTGTGGCCTCATTACAATGACAAACATCAAATAGAAAGAAAAAAAAAAGGAAAGAAAAGTCATTATTTTAGTTTAATATAGTGTGTGTGTGTGTGTGTGTGTGTGTGTGTTTGTTTGTGTGTGTTTTAGGGGACGTTGGGGAAGAGGGGGTTTGTTGGCTCTGCAGGAGCTAAAGGGTCATCTGGAGCTGCTGGTCCTCCAGGTGGGCCGGGGTCCAAAGGAGTTCAGGGGCTAAAGGTGAGGGGGAAGCAGTTATATGGTTTTATTGAAAATAAATAAATCTAATAAATAACATTTGTATATAACGGAGATAATGTGTTTATTAGGGGAAAAGAGCCCAGGCTGGAAGGAAAGGAAACAGAGGAACTGCCGGGAAAAAAGTGAGCAAAGTTTTTAATGGGTTGCTTTAATGATTATTATAATTTTCTAATTATTAATATATTTATTTAAGGATTTGGAGAAAAAAGTCAGAATTTTAAGATTTTCTGAAAAAAACGGATTTCCAGAAAAAGT
>NC_136912.1:94958456-94990956 GCF_949606895.1 Notothenia rossii
CGGCTTGCAAAAATCAGACACAATTACACTGTTGATAATTATTTGTTGACAACTTTATTTACAGGGTCTCCCAGGTGAAATGGGAATATTTGGACTAGTCGGGCCATCTGGGCTAAAGGTTTGTTGAAATATTTGAGGATTAGAATAATTTACATTCCAAAAAATGCTAGATTTCTCGTGCTTTACCACATTGTTACCTTCCAGGGGAATCCTGGTCTGCAGGGGCTGAAGGGTCGGAGAGGCCATAAAGGAAAGCAGGTGAGTTGTTTTTACTTCTCTTTTGAATGTTTTTAGAAGTAATTTAATAATGAACGTACTTATTCTCACAGGGAGAGGCCGGTCCTCGGGGTCCACACGGGCGTAAAGGCATCCTCGGACTCCCTGTACGTTGCTTTGATATTCTGCTCTTTGAGAAAGTTATGAAACACTTCACTAAAGTAACTTCTGTTTTGTTTTTTCTTACAGGGCCAGCTTGGGAAGAAGGTGAGACTTTTTAATGCCTCCATGCAAGCGTGATTTTAGGAAACGCACTGATTAACAAGACCTACAAAGTCATTTGGGTAAAAAAGTCAGAATTCTGATATTTTCAGAATTATAGGAAAAAGTCCTAATTTAGAGATTTTCAGAAAAAAATCGGATTCTTAGAAAATTTCAGAACTTTGAGATTTCCAAGAAAAAGTCAGAAAAAGTCAGCATTTTAAAAAAAAAGTCAGAATTTTGAGATTTTGAGAAAATTCCGAATTTTAAGATTTTCAAAAAATAGTCAGAATTATAGGAAAAAGTCCTAATTTTGAAATGCTCAGAAAAAAATCTGTTTTTTGGAAACATTTCAGAATTTCAGCTGATCACCTGGTGGGAGAGATTTCCAAGAAAAAGTCTGAATTTTCACAGAAAAGTCTGATACTCTGAGAATTTGGGCCAAAAATCTGAATTCAGATTGTTTTAGAAAAAAAGTCAGAATTTTAAGGAAAAATTCTGAATTCTGAAATGTTGATAAAGAGTCAGAATTCTAAAATTTTGAGAAAAAAGTCAACATTTTGACATTTTCAATAAAAGTCAGAAAATAACAGCATTTTTTTAAAAGTCAGAATTTTGAGATTTTCAGAAAGAAATCTGTATTTTAGGAAAAAGTATTTAAAAAAATATATATATATAAACATGATATAAAAAGCAAACTGACAATGCTGTAATCTATGTTTTTTGACTATGAAGGTTTAAGTGTGTTCTTGGACCGGATCTCGTGTCCTGCATCCTGATTTCACTGTTTTCAAATGTTCTTTTGCAACAAAGAATTTTTTTTGAAAGCTCATGCACTCAGCCTGAAATTATTCCAGCCTGAAATTATTTGCACCTACCATGTGTGTGAATAGTGAGATTTGTTGAAATGCATTAGTCGTATCGAAACAGAGTCTGACTGTGTTTACAGGGAATGAAAGGAGTCGAAGGAGGGAGAGGACCAAAGGGAGTGAGAGGCAAGCCAGGACCTCCAGTAAGACATTCACTCATCTAATCATCAGTTCAAACAAAAGAAAGTTAACTGTAACATACTGTGAAGTTTGAAGAGGCATTTCAATTGTAATTTATTGCCATGAGTTTCTCCCCTCTTTCCTCACAGGGGAAGCCAGGAGCACCAGGCATCAAACGCAGGCCTTCACAAAGACGGGGATCGAAGCCTGAACTCAGACCGGGTCGTGAGAGACCCAAAACAGCACGCATTAAAAGATTAATACCTGGAAATGTGCCGCGGTTCAGACTAACACCGGCCCTCCTGAAGGTACAACTGATCGTGGGTTCAAGTGTCCCTCTCAGATAAACTTTATCTACACCTTGTTCCTGATTTGTTTTGTGTCACGGCTTCTGTCCACATAATGCGTAGCAGTTCAGTCAGACAACTCACGTGTTTCTTGATATGTTAGAAAAATGGTCACTGGTCCCCGGCTTGAGCTTGAATCTCAGGATCCATGTATCTGTGATCCTCTCCAGAATGGAAGTAGTCATCACATACAGAGCATCAACTAGTTCCTGAACAGTGTCCTTCACATGCTGATATCCAAGAGAGGGAGTCACACAGTCACAAGATGGAGGAATAGAAAGCAGTATTCAATGTTTACTTCAGATTAGCTCCACGTCAGAAATGAGCATGCTTGTCATATGTCTCTCTCCATAGAGGCTGAATCATCATGTTAATCACATAGCTATCATATGCCTCAAACAGTCCTGATGCTCTTCTAGGTCATCACACATCCTGTCATGTTCACAGCTACAGTTGATACCTTTGTTAGCATGTGGCTCTCATGTTGGAAGAGGACATTCAGTATTTTACCAACATTTTGCATTTTCTATAGTTTTTAATAAGTGTAAGTGTTCCTTCACATCTTCCCTTGACCCCATTAACCCCAGGGGTCCAGGCTGTTGTCCAGGAGATGGTCTGAGGAGGAAGAGGAAGAGGAGGAGGAAGAGGATTCGTTCAGCTGGCCTCAGGGAACCAAAGAGGATCCTGCCACCTCCTGCTACGAGCTGGGACTCATCCACCCTCACCTGAGCGATGGTGAGCCTCTGAATACACTACACTGTTTACTGAATGATTCTGAATGATGGGGCACTAAAGTGGATCATCTCTCAGGTTTCTTTTACATGGACCCCAACCAAGGCTGTCCGCACGACTCTGTGAGGGTTTTCTGTAACTTCACAGCAGGAGGGGCGACCTGCATCGAGCCTCTACCCTCACAGGTACACTCACTTACTCCTACATTCATATGTATCATTATTATAACTTGGAGGGGCGATTTTGTCCCTAAACTACAAAGATCCAATCATAGAAACGGCACAAAATCAAACTGCAGCTAAGGCACAAGGTAGCCAATTGTAATTGTTAATCTCCTGTTCTTTAGATTCAATTAAGTTGGAAATCAAAGAAGAAGAATGCACCTGTCCAATGGCTCAGTCAGCAGCACGCTGGGAACAAGGTAACACATGTTTAATTAATAGAGAAACTTTTGATAAATCTGAAAACTGACCCCTATGTGTCTCTACAGTTTGAGTATGTTGGACTGGATGTGGTTCAGCTGAGGTTCCTGCGGCTGCACAGCCTCTCGTCCTCACAGCTCCTGACGCTCCGCTGCTCAGAGAACAGCTCCAGATCTGCAGGAGACACGTCGTCAGCTGATCACCTGCTGGGAGACACACTGTCAGCTGATCACCTGCTGGGAGACACATCGTCAGCTGATCACCTGCTGGGAGACACACTGTCAGCTGATCACCTGCTGGGAGACACACTGTCAGCTGATCACCTGCTGGGAGACACATCGTCAGCTGATCACCTGCTGGGAGACACATCGTCAGCTGATCACCTGCTGGGAGACACATCGTCAGCTGATCACCTGCTGGGAGACACACCGTCAGCTGATCACCTGCTGGGAGACACACCGTCAGCTGATCACCTGCTGGGAGACACATCGTCAGCTGATCACCTGCTGGGAGACACATCGTCAGCTGATAAAATGCTTCACCTGCTGGGAGACTCCGGCACAGAAATCCCTTCCCACTTCACCTCCGTGTCCAGGAGAGGCTGTGAGGTCAGTATCCTGTTCGCTGTTTAGTACATTAAAATATATATATTTTCAAATTCACCTATTCTGCAAAACCCACTTCTCCATGTCTCTTCTACATCAACATGTGTCCCCTCTTCTCCATGTCTCTTCTACATCAACATGTGTCCCCTCTTCTTCATGTCTCTTCTACATCAACATGTGTCCCCTCTTCTTCATGTCTCTTCTACATCAACATGTGTCCCCTCTTCTTCATGTGTCTTCTACATCAACATGTGTCCCCTCTTCTTCATGTCTCTTCTACATCAACATGTGTCCCCTCTTCTTCATGTCTCTTCTTCATCAACATGTGTCCCCTCTTCCTCATGTCTCTTCTACATCAACATGTGTCCCCTCTTCTTCATGTCTCTTCTTCATCAACATGTGTCCCCTCTTCCTCATGTCTCTTCTACATCAACATGTGTCCCCTCTTCTTCATGTCTCTTCTTCATCAACATGTGTCCCCTCTTCTCCATGTCTCTTCTACATCAACATGTGTCCCCTCTTCTTCATGTCTCTTATACATCAACATGTGTCCCCTCTTCTTCATGTCTCTTCTACATCAACATGTGTCCAAATGTCTCTCAGAGGGGCGTGGGGAGGGGCTCCTTATTTTCATCTAAAGTAACAGACAGAGAATCAGCACTTTGGAAACAGGGCTGAAACAGAGGGGATTATGGGTAATGCTGCAATGATCTGTTTGGTGTTTCAGCCAATCAGAGACAGGCTCTGGATATATCTGAGACCTGTGATATATTGATGAGAAAGAGCATCATAGGGGACCTTTAACTTCCCATCTCCTTCTCTCCTGTCTGATCCTACGTCAGGTGGAGGTGTCTGTGACGGTGCGGGGGGGAACGGAGCTGCATCGAGGTGACATGCAGCTACTTCCTGTCAGAGACGTGGGGGTGGAGCCTACGGTGTTTTCACCAACCGACTCTGAAATCACCGCTGTGCTGGGACCCCTCTGTTTCTTGTGACCTGAGAGGTGTGTGTGTGTGTGTGTGTGTGTGTGTGTGTGTGTGTGTGTGTGTGTGTGTGTGTGTGTGTGTGTGTGTGTGTGTGTGTGTGTGTGTGTGTGTGTGTGTGTGTGTGTGTGTGTGTGTGTGTGTGTGTGTGTGTGTGTGTGTGTGTGTGTGTGTGTGTGTGTGTGTGTTGAATACTGTAAATATCTCATTTCTATAGAAAGCAGGGACATATGGTCTAGATATTTTCTCACAGCTGTTTTTGTGTATATTTATTGAATCTGAAGGAATGTAGAATTATCTTCACTGTTATTAAATATGTGTTAATGAGTAACTGTATTACTTTAAACAGATTTCACGTAGAGTATTTATATCATAACTAGTGTACTCAGTGTCTCATATGTCTCACAGGATGTGCAGCACTTTTTAAAATAAAAACATGACTTTGAACATATGGAATAAAATCAAACCGTTTGAATCTATTTTTATTTTTCACTCAGATTTAAGGTAAAAATGTATATTGTTGATATTTTTTGTGATTGTTAAGCTGTAGCAATATTTGTAATCTTACTATTCTTATAACTTAACATCTTCAGTTATCTGTCTCCGTCCATATGGTCAGGTGATTGATCTAAAACTAGATGCATTAACAACATGTGATAATAACATTCAGATCAGAATCAGAATCCCTTTATTAGTCCCACAGAGGTTACATGTACATTGTTACAGCAGAAAAGAGCCAAAGACAGATTAATGTTAACTAAAGCATGCATACAAATGTATTTAAATGTTTTTTTTATAATTTAAAAAAAGTTACAAAGCCTTTCAGACACTGAAAAACGCCATCATGTGCTTCTTGGTATTGAACATCTTCCTACTCCATGGAAATGTTACTCAATTAAACTCAGCGCAAGTTCCTTCAGGAAGACGCAGCTGCATATAATCAGCTCATCACGGGCGTTCTCTTTAACCTATTATGTTTCACCTCATTCTCCAGCAGCCAATCACAGTGCTGCAGCCACACTTTCAAATGGTTCTCCTCTCTCCTGCAGTCAGCTGTGATTTCAGGTTTTCATGCTGCCGCCCACCTCCTCCCCATCCATCCACCTCCCCATCCGCCTCCTCCTCATCCATCCACCTTCCCATCTGCCTCCTCCCCATCCGCCTCCTCCTCATCCACCCACCTCCCCATCCGCCTCCTCCTCATCCATCCACCTTCCCATCTGCCTCCTCCCCATCCACCTCCTCCCCATCCGCCACCTCCTCATCCACCCACCTCTCCATCCGCCACCTCCCCATCCGCCTCCTCCTCATCCACCCACCTCCCCATCCACCCACCTCTCCATCCGCCACCTCCCCATCCGCCACCTCCTCATCCACCCACCTCCCCATCCGCCACCTCCCCATCCGCCTCCTCCTCATCCATCCACCTCCCCATCCACCCACCTCTCCATCCGCCACCTCCTCATCCACCCACCTCCTCATCCACCCACCTCTCCATCCGCCTCCTCCCCATCCACCCTCCTCCCCATCCGCCACCTCCTCATCCACCCACCTCTCCATCCGCCACCTCCCCATCCGCCTCCTCCTCATCCATCCACCTCCCCATCCACCCACCTCTCCATCCGCCACCTCCTCATCCACCCACCTCCCCATCCGCCTCCTCCTCATCCATCCACCTTCCCATCCGCCTCCTCCTCATCCACCCACCTCCCCATCCGCCACCTCCTCATCCATCCACCTTCCCATCCGCCTCCTCCCCATCCGCCTCCTCCTCATCCACCCACCTCCCCATCCACCCACCTCCCCATCCGCCACCTCCCCATCCACCCACCTTCCCATCCGCCTCCTCCCCATCCGCCTCCTCCCCATCCACCCATCTCCCCATCCGCCTCCTCCTCATCCATCCACCTTCTCATCCGCCTCCTCATCCATCCGCCTCCTCCCCATCTGCCTCCTCCCCATCCACCCATCTCCCCATCCGCCTCCTCCTCATCCATCCGCCTCCTCCCCATCCACCTCCTCCCCATCCGCCTCCTCCCCATCCACCCACCTCCCCATCCGCCACCTCCCCATCCACCCACCTTCCCATCCGCCTCCTCCCCATCCGCCTCCTCCCCATCCACCCATCTCCCCATCCGCCTCCTCCTCATCCATCCACCTTCTCATCCGCCTCCTCATCCATCCGCCTCCTCCCCATCTGCCTCCTCCCCATCCACCCATCTCCCCATCCGCCTCCTCCTCATCCATCCGCCTCCTCCCCATCCACCTCCTCCCCATCCGCCTCCTCCTCATCCATCCGCCTCCTCCCCATCCACCTCCTCCCCATCCGCCCACCTCCCCATCCGCCTCCTCCCCATCCACCCACCCACCTCCCCACCCGCCTTCTCCCCATCCGCCACCTCCCCATCCGCCTCCTCCCCATCCATGAACAGTATGTATTTAACAGTTGATTACCCTGAACTTTAAGTATAATTCAACTGAAAAACCACAAAAAAAAGAAGAATTACATTTTTTTTTTAAATAACATAAATAATCGTTTTATTTTGATTATGTTGTTTTCATAATCGTTGCAAGCTAAAATCGTAATTGCGATTAAAATGCAATTAATTGAGCAGCCCTAGTCTAGACCCCGGGGGGGTTCCCTATATGCTCACGGCTGCATTTCCCCCTTTAGATATAGGATTTCCGGATCGGGGTCTAATCGCCAAAGACTTAACATTTATCATATGCCATGTGTCAATAAATATTCTTTAAACAAAATGAAGTCTCTCCTGATTGAACTGCAGTTAGGTTTATGAAAAAAAAAACGTGTTCGAGCTATTACTGAGTGTAAGGTATTACCGGGAACATGAGTGAAAAATAGTCACGTGTGATTAATGCAGTCGGGGTGATTGACGCAAACATGTCATCCTTTAAAACTGTTCTTCCTCTTCTCCGTAGACGTTCTTCTGACTCTTTCCAAAGATTTGAGGGACAGAAATGTCAGGAAACGAACCAAAGGCAGGATTACGGGGCTGAATGCCTGATGGTTAACAATATCCCCTCATGGACCTGGAAGATAAACAGAGAAATACTCTAGTTATATAACCAACAATCACTTTAAACAGAGATCTCTTAAAACATGAATAATAAGTTAGACACAAGTTCAATGTGATGTCACAGAGATATTCATATTCCTCAGCTTTCCCAGTGGTGGGTTTATTTATTTAAAATATATCATTTGTAACATTTCCTTATTCAAATGTCAAAAAACGATTACCCTACGGTATTTACACATTCTTTCTGAGTAGCGTACATCCAATACCTGTTCTTTCACACAAGTGAAAAGCTAGCATCAGGCTATAAAGGAGCTACATCACAGCCAATGAGGAGATGAGTTTCTCCGTGATCAGCGTGACGACGTTATTATGAATTTAGCCACTCGTTAGAACCGCCTGTTTAAAGACACTCTTTGAGCTTTATATTATTTAATAGCTTTATATTATTTAATAGTTAAACATTTATTTTCTTGCTGTTTTTGTGGATAGTGAAGGTATTATTATTTAGTGTCGTTATGGAAGTGAGTTAAAGTAGTTTTTATGCTTTCATTTTGAAGGCATGTTTGGGCACTGGGTGATTAGCGCACCTGGTGTGATTGTATATATTGGAGACTGTTACAAACTCAGGCACTTAGGAGATAGAACCCAATTGCAAGACCCGGGAGATAGAGGTAAAGTATTTGTTGGATACTTTATTTTCCAAAACAGCAAAAATGAACAAAAAGGTAAACACCAAAACTCTAGTCGAGATGGCAAAAAACAGAGAACAAAAAATGAAAGCGCTCACGCAGTGAGGAATCAAAAACCTTTCAAGAGTACCAGGAGCATAGACCTTACCATGACAATAGACAAGAGGAACTGACACTGGGAGACAGGGCAATTTAAACACAGGGTAACAAGACACAGGTGGGAACAATCAGGGGCGGGGCTGACACTGATGAGCACAGGAGACACACAAGGAGTGACAGGTGAAAACAATCAGGAAATTAGACACACCAGGGAAACTAACGAGCGACAGGAAAACACAGGGAAAAAAGACCAGACAATATGCAAGGAGGAAAACATGACAAGGAGAACGGAAAAACACCCACTACCACACACACAAACTTAAAACCGTGACAGAACCCCCCCCTCAAGGGACGGATTCTAGACGTCCAAAACAAATCCAAAATCCAAAAGGGTGGGTGGAGGGGGTCCGGAGGACGGGTCCGGAACGACAACCCAGAGGCAAAACACAGTCCGAAGAAGGGGTCTCGGGCGGACAGCCCGGGGGCAAGGCAGAGTTCGAGGAGGGGGTCCCGGGCGGACGGCCCGGGGGCAAGGCAGAGTTCGAGGAGGGGTGAAGACCAAAGCGGGCGAACTCAGGGGACGGGACATAGGGTTGGCAGGACCCCCGGCAGAAGAGTATTCTGCGGGACCTCCAACGGCACAGGACATGGGGTTGGCAGGACCCCCGGCAGAAGAGTAGTCTGCGGGACCTCCAACGGCTCAGGACATGGGGTTGGCAGGACCCCCGGCAGAAGAGTAGTCTGCGGGACCTCCAACGGCTCAGGACATGGGGTTGGCAGGACCCCCAGCGGAACCTCCAATGGCACTTGAGTAGGGACTTGAGTGGGAACTCGAGAGAGGGCTTGAGAGGGAACTCGAGAGGAAACTTGAGAGTTGACTTGAGAGGGATCTCGAGAGGGAACTTGAACGGAGACTCAAGAGGAGACTCGAGAGGAGACTCGAGAGAGGGCTTGAGAGGGAACTCGAGAGGTGACTTGAGGGATTTCGAGAGGGAACTTGAACGGAGACTCGAGAGGGGACTCGAGAGGAGACTCGAGAGAGGGCTTGAGAGGGAACTCAAGAGGTGACTTGAGAGTGGACTCGATAGGGAACTTGAGAGGAAAATCGAGAGAGGGCTTGAGAGGGAACTTGAGAGGAGACTTGAGAGGGAACTTGAGAGGGAACTTGAGAGTTGACTTGAGAGATGACTTGAGAGGGATCTTGAGAGGGAACTTGAACGGAGACTTGAGAGGGGACTTGAGAAGGGACTCGAGAGGAGACTCGAGAGGGAACTCGAAAGGATACTTGAAGGAACTCGAGAGGAGACTTGAGAGGTGACTTGAGAGGGGACTCGGGTAGGAACTTGAGAGGAGACTTGAGAGGGGACTTGAGAGGAACACGGGAGGATACTTGAGAGGGAACTCGAGAAGAGACTTGAGAGTTGACTCGAGAGGGAAATCGAGAGAGGGCTTGAGAGGGAACTTAAGAGGAGACTTGAGAGATGACTTGAGAGGGATCTTGAATGGAGACTTGAGAGGGGACTTGAGAAGGGACTCGAGAGGAGACTCGAGAGGGAACTCGAAAGGATACTTGAGAGGGAACTCGAGAGGAGACTTGAGAGGTGACTTGAGAGGGGACTCGGGTAGGAACTTGAGAGGAGACTTGAGAGGGGACTTGAGAGGGAACACGGGAGGATACTTGAGAGGGAACTCGAGAGGAGACTTGAGAGGTGACTTGAGAGGAGACTTGAGAGGGGACCTGAGAGGGAACTCGAGAGGGGACTTGAGAGGATACTTGAGAGGATACTGGAGAGGGGACTTGAGAGGGAACACGGGAGGATACTTGAGAGGATACTTGAGAGGATACTGGAGAGGGGACTCGGGTAAGAACTTGAGAGGGGACCTGAGAGGGAACTTGAGAGGGAACTCGAGAGGGAACTCGAGAGGGAACTTGAGAGGGGACTTGAGAGGGAACACGGGAGGATACTTGAGAGGGGACTTGAGAGGGAACACGGGAGGATACTTGAGAGGATACTTGAGAGGATACTGGAGAGGGGACTCGGGTAAGAACTTGAGAGGGGACCTGAGAGGGAACTTGAGAGGGAACTCGAGAGGGAACTCGAGAGGGAACTTGAGAGGGAACTCGAGAGGGTAATCGAGAGAGGGCTTGAGAGGGAACTCGAGAGGAGACTCGAGAGGATACTTGAGAGGGGACTCGGGTAGGAACTTGAGAGGGAACTCGAGAGGATACTTGAGAGTGGACTTGAGAGGAGACTCGAGAGGGAACTCGAGAGGATACTTGACAGGGAACTCAAGAGGAGACTTGAGAGGGGACTTGAGTAGGAACTTGAGAGGTGACTTGAGAGGGAACTCGAAAGGGGACTTGAGAAGTGTCTTGAAAGGGGACTCGAGAGGTTACTTGAGAGGTGACTTGAGAGGGCTCTCAAGAGGTGACTTGAGAGGGAACTCGAGAGGAGACTTGAGAGGGAACTCGAGAGGAGACTTGAGAGGGAACTCGAGAAGGAACTTGAGAGTTGACTTGTAAGGAGACTTGAGACGGTCGGTACGCCGACAGGACACGGGGAGCTGGCGTCGGCTGGAGAGTCAACAGGAGACGAGGTGCTGGAGTTGGCCAGTACACCGACAGGAAACGGGGAGCTGGCGTTGGCTGGAGAGCCAGCAGGAGACGAGGTGCTGAAGTCGGGACCATGGCTGCTGGGCCCGGTACTTGAACCGGAATCATGGCTGGAAGTGGAGCAGGAACAACGACTGTATGGGCCGGTTCTGGAGCAGGGACCATGGCTGCCTGGGCCGATTCTGGTGCAAGGACCATGGTTGCTGGGGCGGGCACTGGAGCCGGAACCATGGCCTTGTGGGCCGGTTCTGGAGCCGGAACAATGGCTGTGTGGGCCGGCACTGGAACCGGAACCACTGCAGCACGGGCTGGAATCTTGGTCTTGCGTCTCCTAGAGATTCTTTGGAGAATCCGTGGGCCTCCCAAGGCCTGATCATACCCCAAGAAAGGGTTAGATGCTTCGGACAAGTCCTTAGGACAACTTGCGAAAAGTTGTAGCCACTCAGGCAACATGTTCCTGAGCCAGGGCTTGCAAGCAACCTCCTGACGTGCCTCCTTCAACGCAGCCTCTTTACCGCGTCTAGATGAGGGGCCATTCCACGTATAAAAGATGTACTCCAGAGAGTACCCAAGACGCTCCGCCTGCAGCATCAAAAAAGCCGAGTCCGCTGGGTCCATAATGGTCAGTTCGTTCTGTTACGAACTCAGGCACTTAGGAGATAGGACCCAATTGCAAGACCCGGGAGACAGAGGTAAAGTATTTGTTGGATACTTTATTTTCCAAAACAGCAAAAATTAACAAAAAGGTAAACACCAAAACTCTAGTCGAGATGACAAAAAACAGAGAACAAAAAATGAAAGCGCTCACGCAGTGAGGAATCAAAAACCTTTCAAGAGTACCAGGAGCATAGACAAGACGAACTGACACTGAACACTGGGAGACAGGGGAATTTAAACACAGGGTAACAAGACACAGGTGGGAACAATCAGGGGCGGGGCTGACACTGATGAGCACAGGAGACACACAAGGAGTGACAGGTGAAAACAATCAGGAAATTAGACACACCAGGGAAACTAACGACCGACAGGAAAACACAGGGAAAAAAGACCAGACAATATGCAGGGAGGAAAACATGACAAGGAGAACGGAAAAACACCCACTACCAGACACACAAACTTAAAACCGTGACAGAGACAGGTGGAGGTGGGAGTAGAGCACTAGTAGGCATGTGTTTTTTTGACACAACGAATATTGAGTCCGGCGCACTTCCTGGGGGCTTGGGTGATACAAGCCACAAGGAAAAGCCATAAAAAAGGGCTGAAGGAAAGGAATCGATAGGAAAGCTGTCCATAGTACTTTTGTCAATGATATTGGATCATGGAAATAAATGCACAAACGGAGATTCTTGTCTGGAGTTGGATCATTATTTCAGGCGTCAAACCAAATACACATTTGACTCGAAGACAAAGGAACAGGAAGTGCAGAAATGCTGAGTCATTTCAGGGTTATAGGGTTTGTTCCCGCGTCCCTGCTCGCTGCCATGGACGCGGGAAAGGGGGGTGCTGAGGGGGCTGCAGCACCCTCAACTCTGACTGACCTCCCGCGTCCCTGCTCGTTGCCATCAGTGTGTGAATAAGAAGTCAAACATATAAGGCTGCTGTTATTTTGCAGCTTACAGAATGAATGAGACATTTGATTGGTGTATTGGTATTCACACAGATTCCATTCAATCACTATATTTAATTTCACTTTTCAAGGGATATTCTACGCATCCTTTGTTTGTGGGACAGTATCAGACCCAAACGCAGTTCTTGAGCAAAACGTTTCAATCTGTTAAACTGTCAGTGGAAACAAAACATTTAAGTTTTATGGGTTTATTTTAACAATGTGATCGCATGATTCCTTCAGGTATTATTGCAGATCTGCTGGAAGCTAGCTAGCTAACCTTGTCCTTTCAGATATACTGACAAAAGACTTTATACGGTTATATATCTTTATAATATCTACACTTTAGTGTCCGCCTTTCAGTTTTGTTTTGAGCTTCTTGCAGCGTTTTCTTTTTACAGCGGTTCGTTAATGTCGGGCTTTTAGTAAACGCTGCGCATGTTTCCTCAAGTTGGTGAATATGCTCTAAATACTGTTCATGTGTTGTCAAGTTGCTGAAGATGTTTCTTCACGCGTTTTGGCACATTTGTGTTTTTACATTGCATTGTATTTGAAGCTTCAGCGCCTTTCTCGATGTTAGACATAAACGGGAGGCACAGATTTCATCAAGTGATACATAAATATATTACCTATGATTTGATTGCATGTACGATAGTTTGGATACATTTGGAGGATATGAGTTCAATACTCACATTTCTTCTGGATCTTGGCTGTGATCGTCTCTCCTCCTCCGATCCTGTAGGGATGAACACAATCCAACAGTTTTAGATCCAGTTCAAAGAAGTGTTTGTTCTTTGAGTCAGCTTCAGAGTCCTGATCTCATGCTTTACATCCCATCATATCCTCTCTGCAAACACTACGACTGACTGCCACAGCTCTCAGCTGCGTTACAGAGTTAACTAGGCATTAGTCCAGGAACAAAACAACTTCATAGGAAAAACTAACAGACTAACTTTTTAACTGTAAAATGTGTCTGTTAACAAGTTGCACCTGACTGAAATGTGGCTTTGCATTGTCAGCTTGCATTATATTGTTCTTGGGAGAATGCAAGAAAAGAACCATGAGATGAACAAAAGGAGAAACTGCAGATAAATGGTAACATCACTGATGTGTTGTGCTAAGCTAGGCTACGCCTAGAAGGTGGAACTGGAGAGATCCCCCAGTGAGAGGAACACATCCACCTCCCTGTGTTCAATACAATCCTGCTGAACCAGCAGAGACTGAGTCGACCCCTCACTGACCTGAGAGTCTCCAGTCTGCAGTCTGGACTCTCCAGAAGATCTCTCAGCAGCTTCTCTCCTGAATCCTGCAGATCGTTGTAACTCAGGTCCAGATGTCTCAGATGGATGTTGGACTTCAGAGCTGACACCAGAGCAGAACAGCTGATCTCTGACAAACTGCAGCTCCACAGTCTGAATAAAGAAAACATGATGTAAGTTTAGAAAACAATGTTCCTGATTGAAATAATGAAAGGTTTAATAATCTGATGATAGCTGGAGAAGTAGAGAATGTAGACGTTTATAAAGTGGACACTCCCGACAGGTTAAAAACAGTAAGATCCAAAAAGTGAAAAGAGCTCTCATTAATATTAAAGTCAACGTTCTTCACCTTCAATAAAAAGTGGAGACTTCACATCATAAGCTCTGCTCCTTCTACACTAACTCGTGATGTGCAGCCAGACAAATCAAAACCCACAGAAACTGATTCAACTCAAGATCACAGAGTTTACAAAGAAGTCAGGATGAATTTAGAAGAAATGTGATCAAAATAAATAGAGAATATTTATTTCAGGAATAGTGGAGACATAGATCACAGCATCTTCAGTGTAAACTATTCAGTCAGTGTGAGCATCATGTAGCTTCAGAAACATTTTTTAAAGAAAAAGGAAAACCTGAAATTATTGGTTAGTGTTTAATAATTTTCATATAAATGTGTATTAACTGTATTAATCTGTTTATTATATCATTTATAAAAGAAACCGGATGGAGAATATAAGATGAATTCCAGGTGTTTAAAGGATCAGAGTGAATTATGCAGAGCAGGATTTGTCTGTTAACAAGTTGCACCTGACTGAAATGTGGCTTTGCATTGTCAGCTTGCATTATATTGTTCTTGGGAGAACGCAAGAGAAGAACCATGAGATGAACAAAAGGAGAAACTGCAGATAAATGGTAACATCACTGATGTGTTGTGCTAAGCTAGGCTACGCCTGGAAGGTGGAACTGGAGAGATTCCCCAGTGAGAGGAACACATCCACCTCCCTGTGTTCAATACAATCCTGCTGAACCAGCAGAGACTGAGTCGACCCCTCACTGACCTGAGAGCCTCCAGTCTGCAGTCTGGACTCTCCAGAAGATCTCTCAGCAGCTCCACTCCTGAATCCTTCAGATCGTTCCAACTCAGGTCCAGAACTCTCAGATGGATGTTGGACTTCAGAGTTGAGGCCAGAGCAGAACAGCTGATCTCTGACAAACTGCAGCTCCTCAGTCTGAATAAAGAACACATGATGTAAGTTTAGAAAACAATGTTCCTGATTGAAATAATGAAAGGTTTAATAATCTGATTATAGCTGGAGAAGTAGAGAATGTAGACGTTTATAAAGCGGACACTCCCAACAGGTTAAAAACAGTAAGATCCAAAAAGTGAAAAGAGCTCTCTCTTAAGCCCCACGGTCCCGGTTACAGGGCCAAAATCGCATTATTTGCAGGAAACAACGTCTAAGGAACCTTCATATTTAATCAACTATGAATGGTTTATATCCATATAACGGGAAAAAAAACTAATTTAACTGATCTTTTTCATTTTTTTCTATTCTAAAAAAAAATCTAAAATGCTAACATTGAACCTCTGAATTAGCCCCGAGCGAAAAATGCTAATCTATTACTGCACCGAAAATCACTCCTAGCACCCTTATTACTTATCGTAGCTGCACATACAACACATCGTTTATGATCGTAAGGAGACACAGAATCTATTGGTACCCACCTCAACACTCAAGGATTAGAAATTCGCGGAGAAAATAACAAAAACCTACATCAAAGCATGTGGCGCTAGGTAGCCAAAAACGCTAACATGGCTTACCTTGGTCTTTGTCTGGTCTAAACTGGTCTTCAATGGCATTAAAACGATACAAACGATGGTGTAGTTAATCCATAGGTTAATCCAATGTGTCTGTGTCCCCTTTGAAATGTTCTGATAATCCATAAACAATAAAACTGCTTTTCCGTTTCCAGATATCAGAGCAGGGATATTCCTACAGTCTGCAGGAAGATTGCATGGGCAGAGACGGAAGATTTTTTTTTTTAAATGAGAGTCTATGGGACGATTTCCCTTCGATTCTATTGGCTCTAATGATCAGGAAGAGATGTCACATGTCAAAATCGAGCAAGGGGGGCCAGAGATATGGAAAATCCACCCAAAGGGCTCCAGAAGAGTTTTGTTTTGCTAAATCTGTCTAAAAAGGTCAAATATCACTTGTTTTGCATCAATCTTGATACAGGGTACTTATTATCTGTTGTACTTTGGATTCCTAAAGCTTTTAGTCTACTAACCCATCATCCAAGGTTAGTTTTCACTATAAGTACAACATATTTTTGGGACGGACACTATAATTTACAGTTGTTTACCATGTTCAATCTAAATTTTCTTTAAAATAAAAAACATCTATATTGATTCTGACTCTTCTACATCCAACTCAAAGGTTTATCATTACTTTGAGAAACGATATTATTAATTTAACCCTTTTAGAAGGGAAGATATGGTCATTTGTTCTGGGAATGTCATTTTCGAGCCTTAGACCTGAAAAACATGCTTGGGACCTAACAGGTTAAATTAAAGACAACGTTCTTCACCTTCAATAAAAAGTGGAGACTTCACATCATAAGCTCTGCTCCTTCTACACTAACTCTTGATGTGCAGCCAGACAAATCAAAACCCACAGAAACTGATTCAACTCAAGATCACAGAGTTTACAAAGAAGTCAGGATGAATTTAGAAGAAATGTGATCAAAATAAATAGAGAATATTTATTTCAGGAATAGTGGAGACATTGATCACAGCATCTCCAGTGTAAACTATTCAGTCAGTGTGAGCGTCATGTAGCTTCAGAAACATGTTAGAAACAGCAACAACTGAAAATATTTGTTAGTGTTTGATAGTTTTAATAGAAATATTTAATTATTGTATTCATGTGTTTATAATGTCATTTATTTATTTTTAAAACATGATGGAGAATAAAAGATGAATTTCAGGTGTTTAAAGGTTCGGAGTGAATTATGCAGACTATGATTTTTCTTTAACAAAGCTCTGCTACAGTCAATGAGCTAAACCACAGAAGAAGAAAGTAGACTTTAGCATTGAGATGCCCAGTGAGGATCAGGATCATATCAGCCTGATGTCTGCAGCTCAGAGTCAACACAACTCTCACATATTCATCTCAGCACAGAAGTTAGAGATGGAGAACTGACCTGAGAGTCTCCAGTCTGCAGTCTGGACTCTCCAGAAGATCTCTCAGCAGCTCCACTCCTGAATCCTTCAGAGCGTTCTCACTCAGGTCCAGATTTCTCAGATGGATGTTGGACTTCAGAGTTGAGGCCAGAGTAGAACAGCTGATCTCTGACAAACTGCAGTCTATCAGTCTGAATAAAGAACACATGATGTAAGTTTAGAAAACAATGTTCCTGATTGAAATAATGAAAGGTTTAATAATCTGATGATAGCTGGAGAAGTAGAGAATGTACACGTTTATAAAGTGGACACTCCCAACAGGTTAAAAACAGTAAGATCCAAAAAGTGAAAAGAGCTCTCATTAATATTAAAGTCAACGTTCTTCACCTTCAATAAAAAGTGGAGACTTCACATCATAAGCTCTGCTCCTTCTACACTAACTCGTGATGTGCAGCCAGCCAAATCAAAACCCACAGAAACTGATTCAACTCAAGATCACAGAGTTTACAAAGAAGTCAGGATGAATTTAGAAGAAATGTGATCAAAATAAATAGAGAATATTTATCTCAGGAATAGTGGAGACATTGATCACAGCATCTTCAGTGTAAACTATTCAGTCAGTGTGAGCATCATGTAGCTTCAGAAACATGTTAGAAACAGCAACAACTGAAAATATTTATTAGTGTTTGATAGTTTTGATAGAAATGTGTATTAACTGTATTAATCTGTTTATTATATCATTTATAAAAGAAACCGGATGGAGAATATAAGATGAATTCCAGGTGTTTAAAGGATCAGAGTGAATTATGCAGAGTAGGATTTGTCTGTTAACAAGTTGCACCTGACTGAAATGTGGCTTTGCATTGTCAGCTTGCATTATATTGTTCTTGGGAGAACGCAAAAAAAGAACCATGAGATGAACAAAAGGAGAAACTGCAGATAAATGGTAACATCACTGATGTGTTGTGCTAAGCTAGGCTACGCCTGGAAGGTGGAACTGGAGAGATTCCCCAGTGAGAGGAACACATCCACCTCCCTGTGTTCAATACGATCCTGCTGAACCAGCAGAGACTGAGTCGACCCCTCACTGACCTGAGAGCCTCCAGTCTGCAGTCTGGACTCTCCAGAAGATCTCTCAGCAGCTTCTCTCCTGAATCCTTCAGATCGTTGAGACTCAGGTCAAGATCTCTCAGATGGATGTTGGACTTCAGAGCTGAGGTCAGAGCAGAACAGCTGATCTCTGACAACCTGCACTCACTCAGTCTGAATAAAGAACACATGATGTAAGTTTAGAAAACAATTTTCCTGATTGAAATAATGAAAGGTTTAATAATCTGATGATAGCTGGAGAAGTAGAGAATGTAGACATTTATAAAGTGGACACTCCCGACAGGTTAAAAACAGTAAGACCCAAAAAGTGAAAAGAGCTCTCATTAATATGAAAGACAACGTTCTTCACCTTCAATAAAAAGTGGAGACTTCACATCATAAGCTCTGCTCCTTCTACACTAACTCGTGATGTGCAGCCAGACAAATCAAAACCCACAGAAACTGATTCAACTCGAGATCACAGAGTTTACAAAGAAGCAGCACCAGAGTCTGAATAAAGAACACATCATGTAAGTTCAGAGAACAATGGTCCTGCTTGAGATAGTTCAAAGTCTCATCATCTTTTCAGACCTGGAGAGGGTGCAGATAACAAGGTCAAAATATGATGTGGATACTGTGGGGGAAACTTCTGAAGCAATTGGAGTCATCTCCACTGACTCATGGAGCACAGTGTGAGTCTGTGGAAGCTCACACACTGTCCCCTCACACATCTACTTTCTCTGCTTTCTGTTATTCTTGTCAAATATTCAACAATTTAGAAATAAATGTGAATTTATAAAAATATCTTTGTACTCAAATGATGGAATTATAAATATATCAATTATAAACACAGGACAAAACCACATGAACTACAGCCAGTGATCTGACCTCAGAGTCTCCAGTCTACAGTTTGGACTCTTTAGTCCAGAACTCAGCAGCTCCACATCTGAATCCTGCAGGTCTACTCTCAGCTTCAGCTCTCTCAGATTGGAGGGGTCAGACTTCAGAGCTGAGGCCACGACTTCCCAGTCTAAGAATCCACTGTCAGGAATTCTGTAAGAACACATATTACAGAATTAATTTATATAAAAAAAGGGGAAACAACATATTTACTTCATGCATTTGAGGGAAAACATTTTGAACACCATGATCTGATTCCCACTGGATGTTAGTCTATTTAATATGTGGTGATCTGATCCCATGTCTGTCACCTCTTTGCTAGCTACCTTCTAGACTAGAGAAGACTAGAGTCAACATAAATCAGATATTGCTCTGTGTCTAATTTAACGATAAAGAAACTGCAATCCTTTCATAATAACTTTACTGCATTCAATGACATATGTAAAGTTATTCTGTATGTTCTGATCACATGTTGCTGTGATAAAGCATCCTTCATATTATTTTGACAAGGAAAATGAAGAGATGAAAAAACTGTACCATTTTAAAATTATTAGAATAATTGTATTAATTAAATGTTGCTCTCACAGAATGTGAAACAGCAACAAGTTGTATAGTGTTTATTTTAAAAACTAAAATCCTTATCTACACTAATCTATAAAGTGAATCACATCTGGACTCACACAGCCTTCCTGCAGTTCTCCACAGCTGGAGTCAGTCTCCGTCGTCCCTCCTCAGATGTTTGGGACTTCTCCAGGTCCAACTCATCCAGAACCTCCTCTGACATCTCCAGCCTGTAGGCCAGAGCTGAGCAGCGTGTCACAGAGAGTTTCTTCTCTGATCTGTTCTCTGACTTCAGGAACTCTGTGATCTCCTGATGCACTGAGTGGTCCTTCATCTCTGTCAGACAGTGGAGGATGTTGATGCTCCTGTCAGGAGAGACTTCATCACTTCTCATCTCCTTCAGGTTGCTGATGGCTCTCTCGATGACTTCTGGACCATTGTCTGTGCGACCCAGCAGGCCTCCTAAGAGTCTCTGGTTGGACTCCAGAGAGAGGCCGTGGAGAAAGCGGACAAACAGATCCAGGTGGCCATTTCTGCTTTGGAGGGATTTCACCATGGCTCTCTTGAGGAAGACATCCAGGGATGAGTAATCCTGATCCCTGTTTTCACTGTTCTCATCGGGCCAGTCTCTCTGCAGGAAGTCCTTCAGCACCTCTGTGTCTCTGTTGGTGTAACAGTGCAGCATGTAGACTGCAGCCAGAAACTCCTGAATGCTCAGATGAACAAAGCAGTAGACTGTTTTCTGGAAGATCACACTCTCTCTTTTGAAGATCTGTGTACAAACTCCTGAGTGCACCAAGGCCTCGGTGACCTCAAGACCACAGCGCTGCAGGTCTTCTTGGTAGAACATGATGTCTCCTTTCTCCAGATGTTCAAACGCCAGCCTCCCCAGCTTCAGGAGAAGCTCCCTGTCAGCCTCCGTCAACTGCTGTGGACTCGTCTCATGTCCCTCTTCATACTTCTGCTTCTTCCTCTTGGTCTGGACCAGCAGGAAGTGTGAGTACATGTCAGTGAGGGTCTGGGGCAGCTCTCCTCTCTGGTCTGTAGTCCACATGTGGTCCAGAACTGCAGCAGTGATCCAGCAGAAGACTGGGATCAGACACATGATGTGGAGGCTCCTGGAGCTCTTGATGTGAGAGATGATTCTGCTGGACAGGTCTTCATCACTCCATCTCCTCCTGAAGTACTCCTCCTTCTGGGCGTCAGTGAAGCCTCGTACTTCTGTCACCCTGTCCACACACTCAGGAGGGATCTGATTGGCCGCTGCAGGTCTGGAAGTTATCCAGACGAGAGCCGAGGGAAGCAGCTTCCCCCTGATGAGGTTTGTCAGCAGCACGTTGACTGAGGACTGCTGAGAGACATCAGACACAACCTCATTGTTTCTGAAGTCCAGAGAAAGTCTGCTTTCATCCAGGCCGTCAAAGATGAGCAGCACTTTGCAGACAGCCAGCTGCTCTGCTGTGAGCTTCTGTAAGGTTGGATGGAAAACATGGAGCAGCCTGAGAAGACTGTACTGCTCACCTTTGATCAGGTTCAGCTCCCTGAAGGAGAGCGGGATCACCAGACTGACATCTTGGTTTCCCAAACCCTCGGCCCAGTCCAGAGTGAACTTCTGCACTGAGAAGGTTTTTCCAACTCCAGCGACTCCGTTGGTCAGGACCGCTCTGATGGGAGTCTGTTGGTCAGGTGAGGACTTAAAGATGTCCTGGCACTTGATTGGAGTGTAATGGAGGGGCTTCTTCTTGGAAGCTGTCTCCAGCTGCCTCACCTCATGTTGGGTATTAACCTCTTCACTCTGGCCTTGTGTGATGTAGAGCTCAGTGAAGATGCTGTTGAGGAGGGTTTCACTTTGACCAGTTCCTTCAGTCACACGTTCACATCTCCTCCTCAGACTGAGCCTATGTTCATCTAGAACCTCCTGCAGACCACTATCTGCTGGAAGAGAAGGAAACATGAGAATAAAAAAAACGTTTAAATTAACTTATATTATAATAATGATAATAGATTTAATTTGTTAGCGCTTTTACAGGTGCTCAAAGAAGCTTTATAGATAATAGTGAAGAGAAAAGAAGAAAAAAGAAAGGAACAACAAATAAATATATAGTTAAAGTTAAAGTCAGATAATATAAAAACAATCACACATGAAAAGCCAGATTGAAGAGGTGAGTTTTTTGAAGGTGGTGAGGTCGGTGCAGTCTCTGATGTGTTGTGGGAGTGAGTTCCAGAGGGAGGGGGCAGTGACGGAGAAGGCTCTGTCCCCCCCAGGTCCGGTGATTGGTGCGGGTGGGGATGGATAGGAGGTTGGCTTGTGATGAGCGGAGGCAGCGGGAAGGGGTGTGGTGGTGCAGCAGGTCTGTGAGGTAGGGGGGGCCTGGTTGTTGAGGGCTTTGTGAGTAATGAGGAGGACTTTGAAGTGGATTCTTTGACGGACGGGGAGCCAGTGGAGGTTCTGGAGGATGGGAGTGATGTGGTCTCGGGAGCGGGTGTGGGTGAGGAGGTGGGCAGCAGAGTTCTGGATATGTTGGAGTTTGTTGAGGAGGTTGGATGGTATGCCATAGAGGATGCTTTTGCAGTAGTCGAGTCGTGAAGTGATGAATGCATGAATCAGGTTTCAGCAGCAGAGGAGGAGAGTGATGGGCGGAGACGGGCAATGTTTTTGAGGTGGAAAAAGGCGGTCCTGGTGATGTGATTTATGTGGTGGTTGAATTTGAGCTGACTGTCGAAAATGACTCCGAGGTTGCGGATGTGAGGGGGGGGAGATAGAGTGTGGATGTGAGCAGGGGGAGATAGAGTGTGGATGTGAGGGGGGGGAGATAGAGTGTGGTTGTCAATGGTGAAGTTGAAATTCTGGATGTCTTTGATACGGGATGGGGGGCCGATGATGATGATGTGTGATTTGGCACTGTTCAGTTGGAGATAGTTTGTTTGCATCCATGCTTTTCTTTCTGAGAGACAGTTGGTGAGAGTGGAGTGTGTTGCGGGGGTGATGGTTTTTGTTGAGATATAAAGTTGGATGTCATCGGCGTAGCAGTGAAATTGAAGGTTGTGGCGACAAATTATTTTGCCAAGGGGGAGCATGTACAGGATGAAGAGGAGGGGGCCAAGCACCGAACCCTGGGGGACGCCTTGGGACAGAGGAGCAGTGGAGAAGGTGCAGTTGTTGATGTTGATAAACTGATGTCTGTCGGTGAGGTAGGATTTCAGCCAGGAGAGTGCAGTGTCAGTGATGTTGAGTGATGATTCGAGGAGGTACAGCAGGATGGTGTGGTTGATGGTGTCGAATGCTGCGGTGAGGTCGAGGAGGATGAGGATGTTCAGGTTGCCGGAGTCAGAGGAGAGGAGGAGGTCGTTTGTGATTTTCAGAAGAGCTGTTTCTGTGCTGTGTTTTGATCGGAAACCGGATTGAAATGGCTCAAAGAGGTCATTGGAGCTGAGGTGGGATTTTAGTTGTGAGGCAATGACACGTTCAAGTATTTTTGACAGAAAGGGGAGATTTGAGATGGGCCGGAAGTTGGACATGATGTCAGGTGTGAGTCCAGGTCTTTTGAGAATGGGTGTGACAGCAGCCAGTTTGAGAGAGGGGGGAACTGATCCAGATCTGAGGGAGGAGTTAATGATGGTGGCGATGAGCTGGGACATGGCAGGGAGGCTCTCTTTAACACATTTGGAGGGCATTGGGTCAAGTGTGCAGGTGGAGTTAATTTATTATGTACAACACAACAAGAAGAATCCTGTTTTTCAAACTTGAAGAATCATATAAATACATCAGGTTTCGTAGAGCCAAACCATTTCAAGTGATACTCAACTGGTTTTAGATAAGCCAATCCTTTTTTAGTATATAAGTGCTTAGTTAGTATATAAGTGCTTTTTATTTTGTTTGTTTTTTTGTTTTTAAATGTATCGCTCGAAGTGGAATCGAAAGAGATGAGTTTTCAGTCTGCGCCGGAAGATGCGCATCACAGCGTATAAAAGGAGGCCTCGCCTCCTGACTATCATCCTACACCTCTCTTCAGCGAGCGGAATAGGACAGACAGTGCCCTGAGTAGAGGGCTCCGCCGGTGCTAATATAACAAGGGTTACAATACGTAACACAACATTATATCTCTCACAGGCTCCGCCCTTTACTGGACTCTATGGGTACAGTGGGTGGAGCCCAGATGTATACGCGCAATGTCGTCCAACAACAACATTCCACCCTACTTACCATGACCGGCTTTTCTGGTCAGCAGCTGCTGCCCCACATTCTCCTTTAACCCGGTTGTGACCGTGGAGAAGTCTGGGCGGCGGCTGACAGAGCACACTCTGCTGCGCTTACCTCGCAGAAAGTGTGCTCAAAAAACAGGGCTGGGGCCCCTCCGCCCATAGGCAGATGGGGAGAATCCCCAGCCCTGTATGGGCTCACTGTGCACCCACCCCTCCGAGTCCCTAAGGATCACAAGGAGAGTGCAAGTGTCCATGCCCCACACTCAAACACTGACCCCGTGCAGAATGTGTGTGGACTAAAGTGTGGAGGGCTAGCCCCTTCGCCCCGTAATGGGGGGTAGCCCCTCCGCCCTGTAATGGGCCAGTGCGCACCTCGCCCATCCCGGGACCTCAGAGGGCGCATTACGTCCGGGGAGGGGGTCAGATGCCTACTGACCCACAGCCCCCCCCCCTCCTCACCAGTCCTGTGTTGCCCCAGCAAGCACAGATGCGGAGAAAGAGCCAGACATGTCGAAGAGATAAAACTTTATGAAGGGGCCTGGCGTCGACCAAGACGCCGCTGTGCATATATCCTCCACACTCACACCGTTCAATAAGGCTGTTGACACAGCTACAGCCCGTGTGGAGTGCGCATGAATCCCCGTGGGGCAGGCTCTCCCTGCCTGTCCGTAGGCATGTGCAATGCACTCGCAGAGCCACCCTGCCAAGTGTTTCTTGGACAGAGCTTTCCCGATCACCCCGCCCCCGAAGCACACGAACAGCTGTTTGGTGCGTCTAAGGGCAGCCGTGCGCTCCACATAACCTGCTAGCGCACGCACCGGGCAGGTGCAGTTTAGCTTCCCTGTTCCCACGCTGAATTTTGTAGTTATAAAATCTGGCCCAACTGAATGTGTAATTGAATAGCCCTGCCTTAGGCTCTTGGGCACAAAGGAGGGGTTCGGTCTGAGTGTCGCACCGCTCCGGTCACCCCGAATCAGTAAACGGCTCAGGTGCACCAACAGAGCGGTTAACTCGGACACTTCTTTGGCTGATGTTAAGGCAAGAAGCAAAGCTGTCTTCCACAACAGTGCTTTTAGGGAGGAGAGCTCCAGAGGCTCAAATGGTTTTAAGACCAGAGCTTCGAGCACTAGGGGCAGGTCCCACTGCGGGGTGGAGGCGTGCACTACTGGGCGCAGCCTCCTGACCCCCTGTAAAACCTGCAACATCAGTGGTTGACTAAAGGCTGACCTGCCACCAAATCCCTCATGGCAGGACGAGATGGCTGCTGCATACACTTTCACTGTTGAATGCGCAAGCCCTCTGTCCACCAGTAACTGTAAGAAGGAAAAAATAGAGCTCAACTCACAAGATAGGGGCTCTATTCTCCGCTCCTCACACCATCGCTGGAATCCTAGCCACTTTGGCCTGTAACAGGCTGTGGTGGATCCAGCTCTAGCTGCCTGGATAGACTGAATAACACTGTCAGACAATCCACCCTGTCTCAGCCTGTCCCTCTCAGGAGCCAAGCCTGGAGAGGTTGGCCGAGAGTGGGGAACGCCCCGATTGCACCTGCCTCTTGAGACATCGCCCCCCAGAACTGGGGAACCGCCCAGGGCTGGCCCACCTTCATCTGTGTCATCTCTGAGTACCACGGCGCCCCGACGCGGTCCGGAGCCACTAGGATGACTGACAGGCGTTCTCGCCTCCCTCTCCCCAGGAGAGGGAGAACGAGACACAGCGGTGGAAAGGCGTATAGCAGCTTCCTTGGCCATGGCTCGTGTGCAAACGCGTCCACCCCCAAGGGCGGGTCGTCGCTCAGGGCCATGGAGAACCACAGGGCACAGTGGTTGTTGCGCCGGCTGGCGAACAAATCCACTTCCGCTCTCCCGAACTGGGCCCAGATCTGCTTCACCACCTCCGGGTGAAGCGTCCATTCGCCTGGCAGGGGGCAGCCCCTCAAAATGAGGTCGGCCCCCCTGTTCTCCAGTCCCGGGATATGGAGGGCTCTCGGAGATAACACCACCTCTGAAGCCCATAACCACAGCCTCTCCGCTGTGGTCAACAAGGCGGCGAAGCGGACTCCGCCCTGCCTCTTGATATAAGCCACTGTGGTTCTGTTGTCGCTCCTGACCATTACATGTCTCCCTTGAATTAGGGGCATGAAATGCTGGAGGACTAACACTACCACCCGTAGCTCTAAGAGGTTGCTATGTCGAGACTCTGTTAGAGCCCAGCGCCCACCTATAGCCCTCTTCAGGCAGGTCCCTCCCCATCCTGTTCTGGATGCGTCCGTGAACACTGTGATGTAGGACGTCATCCGTCCCAGTGGAGACCCCCTCCGGAGATCGAAACAGGATTATTTAATGAGGACCCTGAACGCACCGCCGCGCGCTCTTGTGTGAGCGCGCTCCACCATAATGCTGTTCTCACCACTACGGTAAACAGCATTAATCGGAGTCTTTATAGGTGTGGTGTGTTTACTAAGGTCCTGAATGCACCGCCACGCGCTCCTGTGTGAGTGCGGGCTCCGCCATAATGCAGCCTTTACCACTACGGTAAACTGCATTACGGTCACACTTTGCTCTAGGCGTGGTGTGTTCTCTGACAGTGATACGCTGGCCATAATGTCCCTGTACCCGCATAGCGCTCTCCTTTAGATAGCACTCCCTGCGGTTCATCCCTCTCATCTGCGCATGCCCACTAGCCACCTCCTTTACAGGAGCTACAGCTGGGGCAGCGAATGGGGAATTTGTACGGTTAACATTGTGTGTAAGTGTAGCATTTGTGGAAACAAAAGACACTTAGATTTGGATACAGATCAACCTCATTCTTATTAGAAAACGTAGTGATCTGTGCATTATACAGGGAGGAGGCGGGATTCGCCCCCTCGTCCCGGGCGTAGAGATTTTCTCCCCTCGCCAGTCAGATCCGTAAAGACGGGCAGCCCTTCCCCGTGAGTGCCGGCACGCCGGTTCCACGGGGTGAGCCGAAGAGGTGGAGGGCGCAGCGGGCACGGGATCTCCGTGCCAGCACCTCTCTCTTCGTCTCACCGTCGCGCCGCGCTCCCTCGTCTGCGCGCTGCCGTGACTCTCTACTGAGGTCTTTGAACAAACCGTCACAATGCCGTCTCTTTGAAACTGACATTTTGGGGAAAAGTGGAATTGTGGAGAGAGATGACTCTTACTCTCGGATAAATGCAATCGTTTTTACTGAATGCATTTCCCCCCCACACACACCACCCTAGAACTAGAGTTTACAGACGCAAACCACCGTTCTCCTGCGGAGGTCCCTGAACGCACCGCGGCCACTCCCACGAGGGCCGCGCGCCCACGTATTAACGCTGTATTTCCCATTCAACGGCAAAATGCATTAATCGGAGCTATTATACCAGGCAAGGTGTGTTTTCTGACAACAGCACGCCGGCAATAGCGTCTCTTGAACCCGCACAGTGCTTTGACAGCACTCGGTTTATTCCACTCACGTCCACACGCCCGCCTGCTGGCTCCCTTTACTGGGGTTTACAGCAGGGTGGGGAGTGTAGGACAGTGTTTCTTCCTCTGGGGATGGGCAAGAAGCAGCCACGCTGCGATTGCTCCTTATCCCGTGAGCAAGGAGATCGATCCAAAGAGCCATTCCGAAAACACGGGGGCTCCCAGGAGATCAACACGGTCCTCTTTGGAAAGTGCCACGCGGCGTGATATCCCAGGGACATCACACGGCGGGCAGCGGCGGCGGCCTGTGATGATGTAGGGTCGACCCTATATGATGTGAAGCCACCGAGCACCGGTCCCCAGGGGAACCGGGCCTGGGGCAAGGCCCGTGGACCAAGCTATTTATTCGGCCTTGCGGCCCAATAATCGCTCTGACCTGGTGAGGCGGGGGCATCTCTAGCAATGAGTGAGTAGCACACACACCCGCCGCCATGATCCTCATCCAGGGAGAGTACAGCCCTGGGCGGTGGACTTCCATGGACGCCGGACCCGGAAGGAATGGAGAATGTGAATGGCACCGCCGCGGCCATATCCTGGTCACCCAAACACTCGAAGCAAAGGTGGTGGGGTATGATAACTCTTTCTTCTTCTTCCAAACGTCTCAGTCTCTCGTGGAATCACTTCCGCTGCTGAAGAGGAAAGGATGATAGTCAGGAGGCGAGGCCTCCTTTTATACGGTGTGATGCGCGTGCATTCAGGTAGGCCCGCCAAAGGCCGGTTACCTCTATAGAAGTCTCAGTGGGAGAATGCTCGCAGGGTAAGGTAGTACCCATAGAGTCCAGTAGAGGGCGGAGCCTGTGAGAGATATAACCCTTGACAGATGTTCAGACTTACTTTGTACTGTTCTGGTCTGACTGGCTGTCTGCAGGCCAGCTCTGGTTCTGGATCTTTTCCCACACTGGGGACAGCAGGGGTCTCCTGGTGGAGGTCTCTGCTCCCAGTATGAGGTGATGCACTGTCTGCAGAACCAGTGTCCACAGCTGGTAGAGACTGGATCCTTCAGGACGTCCTGACACAGAGCACAGCTGGACAGCTGCTCCTCCACAGGAACACCACTCTGCCTCTTCCTTCTGAGGAGATCAACACATCCTTTATAGCACATTACGGGGACTGATTTTCACCAATGGAACAACCCAAAGATGGCAAATTCTTGTTTGATTTGTTTGTTAAAGTTCTTTATCTGTAGATGATATTTCATCCTGGTAACTGTTCCCAAGTGGTAGATATTTAGTGATTCATATAATTATGAAACCAAATGCCAATCACAAACATGGAGAAGCGTACTGACAGCGCAGCGTCATACTTCCTGAATGAAAAGTCAACTATAATATTAGACATATGAAGAAGTTAAACTTTAAACATCCATGACTTAAACACTTTATCCAGGATCAAAGCCACATAGCTGCACCTGCAAGGTGAATACAGCTGGTAACAGAACAAGTGTTTGAATGCGTACATGAACAGGTTTATGATATCACTGCCCCGTCTAAGACACCATCTGACTTTCATTACATTTGACTCGAGTGTTTCCTCAACTTAATGTGTTGCTTCAAATAATCCTTCTGCATACAGTATGTGACACTGTGAGTGTTGCACGGCCAGATACGGCTCAGCTGACTCAGATAAGGAGATGATACATTATGATGTGATATGCCGCGGACTGTACTTAATGTTACTCTGATCCGGTTACTTATGTTGTGGCAGATATTTAAGTAAGCTTTCTTAACGCTAATGTTCTAATAGTCAGATTGCTCTGAAGATGGGAGGTGATATTCTATTAATGTTCACGTTCACACAGTCGGTGATTTTTTCTTTCCTGCAACGGCAGCTTTTCTGTATTTCCTTTCTCCTGTAATATGACTTGATCGCTTTAAACTCCGCACACTGAGCTCTGATTGGTCAGCAGGCAGTGCTTTCACTGAGTTGATCTCTTAGCCTGCAACCTAACCTGCTCCGGGGCAGGTTAGCCGCTCAGCATAAGTTACCATGGAGATCTAGCCTGCTAAAAAGAGAACCAGCTTCGTAGGACCGGAAACCCAGAGTTTATCCTGAAGTTAGCCGCTAAGAGAACATCCTGCTTCGTAGTACACCCACCCCAGGTCAGTTTACAGCAGAAACAGATTCTTACTTTGTGTCTGGGGGTCCAGGTTCATTACTGAAGAAGACAGGTTCCGCAATAGACCCGTCACTCTTCAGAGACAGACAGCTGGGGACTGGAGACTCTGCTCTCTGTCTGTGGAAACAACAAATGGTTAACACACATCACTAGTTCTTGTAAAAAGCAGCGTTTGATTTCACTTTTGATTTTTTTTCCCCTTTAAAGATTTGTGTTCTTACTCTAAACTTTATGTTTTAAAAATGGTGTTTGTGGGTTTCTGTTGTTACAATTCTTTGTGAGAGTGAAACGTTCTAGACGTTCCAAGTTGATTTACTTAACCTAACACAAAGTCCTACATCTCGAGTGTGAGAATGATTTCACAATAGTAGCTGATTAACTGTTGCTGATGAGCACAGCCAGAGCTCAGTTACCTCTTTACTTTCCTCTTCTGGGTTTCTTTACTCTCATTTACTTTGTTTCATGAATGGGGCGAAGCCTGCGAGCGAGTTCAGGCAGTCAACTCGAGCACTTATGCTGCATTCATAAATAACGCCCCTTGCCACCAACCAGAGTCTCCTTAATATGCCGCTCTATTTAACTACCAGATCTCTCTCTATGCTTTGCTTGCTGCTGCTACTTTCACGTCGCTGCTGCTTGCTGCCCCACCACCACCCCAGCTTCCACCTGTAGGCTCGGGGGGGTTAGTTATTTAATCATCACTCATCGTGCTATGTATATCTATGGAGTGATGAGGCCCGAGCCGAGACGCCAAACTCAACTATATGCTGCTTCTAGTAAACATGTTAAAGAAACACGTGAGTTGTCTGACTGAACTGAACTCCACAGTGATGCTTTACTGAGTTTCTGTACTGTGATCTGCTACTCAGGTCAGATCAGACTCCTCTTCAGGTCAGTTCACAGCAGAAACAGATTCTTACCTTGTGTCAGATGCTCCAAGTTTATTACTCAAATCTGGAGATTTTCTGGACACTGAAGATGTGTCCTCTTCCTCCTCATCATCATCCAAATCTCCCATGGTCTCCATTCTGAGAGATGAACTAGTAACCCTGGAGACAAATACATAAACACACACACTTTATAATGCAAGCATTTCAATCAAATCCATCATAATGATACATTTTGGTTTACATTTGTTCCGTCAAAAAAACTTGAATGGTACAAGATCTGAGTACTTCTACTTTTACTACAAGATCTGAGTACTTCTACTTTTACTCAAGTACGAGATCTGAGTAGTTCTACTTTTACTCAAGTACAAGATCTGAGTACTTCTACTTTTACTCAAGTACAAGATCTGAGTAGTTCTACTTTTACTACAAGATCTGAGTACTTCCACTTTACGCAAGTACAAGATCTGAGTACTTCTTCCACCCCCAGACATCAGTCAGAGCGATAACTACCTCGGTGTAAAAGTACATTTAATCCATGCCAAATGTTGTGCACTCGTTCTTTATGTCTAGTGAAAACGGAGGGAACGCATTCTGCTGAATCCAGGAGATGGACAGCTCACTACTTTAGGAGCAGATAGTGCTCGCGATATGATAGTGGCAGCAAGTAGCTATACTACCATACGAGCAGAGGTGGGTGTTGGGTACTGTAATAATATTACATATGTTGGTAACGGAGTAATGCAGCGCTTTACTGTTGTACATTCAGTAATGACACTATAGTTACTAACATTGCGCGAAAAAACGACTACATTCTCCCTTTGACAGACTAGATTAGTAGTTACTACATTATTCAGACGTTTACAGTAACTTTGGATAATAAAACGAAGTCTCTCTCTCCCTCTCCCTCTCCCTCTCTCTCCCTCCCTCTCTCTCTCTCTCCCTCTCTCCCTCTCTCTCCCTCCCTCTCTCTCTCTCTCTCTCTCCCTCTCTCTCTCTCTCCCCCTCTCCCTCCAACCCAGTCTCATGGCATTTTGTGTTATAGTCACGACATTTAATCTATTGATTCGTGTTCACCAACACGATTATCAACTTTTTTTCGTGTCACGCAGAACGATTTTAAAAGCAATGTATTTCTATTGGTAGTGTGTTTCGTGCCTGCAACATGTCTTTTTCTCCGGTCGGGTCGTGGAAGACCGGAAGCTGTGTGGTTCATAAAAACATGTTCTTACTCAATATCAAGCCACAATTATTGCTTTTATTTTAAATCGTATCATTTCGGACTTTTGTTTCCGTCTGTGAGGAAAATAAATGGGCTCAGAGCCTCATACTGAAATCTGTATTTTTTAAATCTTTTTTTCCTTCTAATTCGTTATTCTTTTCAAAATAACACACTGTTATTTACTCAACAATAACACACAATTATCCTTGTTTTTATTTATTGGTTTATTTCCATAATCTTGTTTTTTTTTGGCGTCCGTCAGGAACTGAATTTCAAAATAAAAATAACAGGAAACAGACGTAGCATGTAGGAGTTTAGGATGAACGAAGACACTACACTACCCATAATCCCCAGCTATCGTTTAGGACTACAGTCCCCGTGATTAATCTTCAAGCCCTGGGATTGGATGTTGGAGTGGCAGTGCGCCAAGGTTACGCTGAGCGTCAAACAGCTGTTTGAAATGGAACGAAACCACGCCAGACTATCCAAAACTGGAATCGAACGCCCCCCCCCCAGAACTACACATGCTGGCTATTGTGTTTCGCAAAATGTTGTATGGGACGTCTCTACTGAACGTTTTCGTTTTTCCCATAATTAGAAGTTGCCAGTATTAAACACATTGGTGTGATCAAATGTAAAACATATAATTAATAAATGGTTGAAAATCGCTTGTGTCCATAATGCGCAGCATTAATATATACCCACATAACAGCTCATTGTTACTTTGTCATTCTACTCCAATAGAATTCAGAGGTTAACCTGGTATTTTTACTCCACTACATTTATTTGAGTTACTTTGCAGATTCTGATTAATGATGTGAAATATAAACAACCCTTAAATCAGACTTTAGTTACACCTGAGTAAAATTCAGGGAAGGTGATTGTCGGTGCTTGAGAAGACTAAACATTTATCTGCAATTGACATGAATGGAAACGAGTAATAAAGTATATTCATTACTCGTTATTCTCTACTAATAGTTAATTAAAGACTGTATAATGGCTATT